>NW_009921270.1:0-67038 GCF_000696875.1 Nestor notabilis | reverse complement strand
AGTGGCCAAGCAACTTCATTCTCCAGCTAAATGAGCTCGTACTTCAAAGGGGATGAAGAGGCACTATGATGAACTGCTTAGTGTATGCAGTCCTGAGCAAGTTAAGGGTCGTTCTAAGTTACACCCGATTTCCAGCCACAGCAAGGAACCAGCAGAGCTTTGTGAAAGCTTCACCACCTCTGTTCTAAGATACGCCCATATTCTACCCTCTTGTCGTAGATGTTACTCAACAGAAATTTGGCAAACACGTGCACACACACACTCATGCACAGAAGCCCGAATGACCCATGACAGTTTCACAACCCCTTTCTTGGCCATGCAGATGTAATTAAACAACAACGTTCACCAAGTTAACAGAAAGCAAGTCATTAAAAAAGAAAAGAAACCTCAAAAGAAATCCTATGATCGCTAGAGGCAAGCAGCTGCGGGCTTTGCTCTGTGTTACTGAATTAATATACTGAAGAGTTCCAACACTATGATTACAGCATCTATTATCAAAATCCATGCAAAAGGAGCTGGAATATTTCTTAGTACTGAATTATCAGAATTAAACTAGTTTCTTTCGAGACAGCAAGCTGAATTACAATAGTGACCGATCATCTGGCAAATAATCGAACACATCATGAAGTATCTGAATTACTCACAAGCTTAAAAAATACTGTACTCATTCCAAAAGGCAAAAAAGACTCACACTAATAATCATATCATACAGACAATGGAGGTCAAAAAAGTTAGCATAAGTTACTCAAGTATTTCTGGTGGGTGAATAAATAAGAAAACAAAATAAAAATTAAACTTTGACCTCTCACTTTTGGGGTTTTTTTTGACCTCTTTCACTTCACCCAAACACAGCCATAATCATACACTGCCACTTTCTGATCACAACTGAACAAATTATTAGTGTATTAGTACACTGTATTACTTATATATTAGTCTTCTATTTTGTTGCATCACTGAAGCTGTGGTTGCCTTCAGTGAATATATGTCTTTCTCAGGCTTAAAATCTTTTTCCTCTTCCTTTTCTCCACTTACAGAATCATAGAATCAACTCTTTTCATGTTGCTTTAAGTAGGAAATTCCAGTCACTCCTCTCCTCATAGAAGAGCCACGAAGATGATCACAGGGCTGGAGTACCGCTCCTTTGAGGACAGGCTGAGAGAGCTGGGCCTGTTCAGCCTGGAGAAGAGAAGGTTCCGGGGAGACCTTAGAACAGCCTTCCAGTACCCAAAGGGGCCTGCAAGAAATCTGGAGAGGGACTTTTTACAAGGGCATGTAGTGATAGGACAAGGGGCAATGGCTTCAAACTCACAGAGAGTAGCTTTAGATTAGGTATTAGGAAGAAATTCTTCACAGTAAGGTGGTGAGACACAGGAACAGGTTGCCCAGAGAACTTGTGGCTGTCCCATCCCTGGGAGCGTTCAAGGCCAGGTTGGATAGGGCTTTGAGCAACCTGGTCTAGTAGGTGTCCCTGACAACAGCAAGGGGTTGAAACTAGATGATCTTTAAAGTCTCTTCCAACCCAAACCATTCTATGATTCTGATTTTATGAACTTAGTTCTACCCACTGAAATATCTAACCCCCTAATCTGCCTGTCTCTCACTTCCTCTGTCTATGCCTGGCTTGCAATGACCTTCCTCACTCATTTCTTCTCTTGCATTAATTTCTGCTCTCTGTGTTCAGCTTATAAGTTTTCATTCCAGAGTGCTTCATTTCTTCCTTATTGATTTCACACATTCAACTTCTCTTTGCAGAACAGTCTACCAACTACTATCTTACTGGCATTTTCCATTTCCTTCTTTCAGTCTTCCTAAACCCCACTTAATCTGAACACTAACTTGACTTAACACACAAAAGAGAAGCCAATGCAGTCTTTTAACATAGACTACAATAGGAAGTTTGAAAACTATTCTTTCATTTTATTTGCACAGGTTAGGCTGTGTTAAACCTAAGCAAATAATTTCTGCTGCTCCTTTGAATATCTGCCTAACCCTATGTATATGGAGTGTAATATAAGTAAAAGGTTACTTCAAAGTTTTGTATATGGATATAGGTACAAAAATCTAGAGATTCCTGCTCTTTGTTTTAAATCTATTTTATTACTCCAAAATATTTATTCTTCATATACACACACATACAAACACACAGGGGTGGAATTAGTAATGAATATATCAAACTTGTTCCCATGGTGGTTGAAGTAGATGACGATAACTGGTTAAGATAAAGTCTGTACTTAAGGACAAATACGAAAAATTTTTCACCCACAAGAATAAAATTAGGATTATGCTGAAAATACTGCATGAAGGGATGAAGAGGGATAACAGGAGTAAAAATTAGACATTATCAGTTATGTTAATAATAGAACTCAGAAGAGAAGAACATGAAGCTGAGGGTGACAGGATAGCCTCCAGCCCAAATTCTGAAAGAGGAGGAAAAGGATATTGCAGGTAGCAATACCAATCTTGTCCTATAGGCATAGAAGAGAGTAGAATAGCATAGAGCAGAAAAGTATGACAGGAAAAGGCAATCTGAGCAACAGATGGTTAGTAAGCCTGATTTCAATACACTTTTTAATAATGTGTATGTTTCTAAAGGAAGTTCTCACAGAAAGTATATTTAAAGACATGCAGGTGAAGGGAGGATAAGCAATCAATAAACATCAATTCAACATCAATTCAATAACTTTCTTCGAGGTTCTGGGCCTCATAAGACACTGGGAATGTGAGAGACCTCATATATCTGAAGTTCAGAAAAACATGTTTCATGAGGCGCCACATGGGAAATCATTACTCAGTCTACAGAAAATTAGGATTAATACCAGAAATATTAGGTCAATAAGAAACTAACTAAAAGGAAAATGAAAGTACTTAGTGTTGAGAAGTTTCAGGCTAGAGGGAAGCTATTAAGAAAGTTCTTCAATGATCAGTCTTAGGAGAAATCTTGTTATTTTCATAATGACCTTGGCCAAAGTATCAGTATTACACTGGTGAAATCTCATGCTAATTCTTTTTTCGGGAGATAATCAATACTGAGGAGCATTCGGATATCCATATGCAAAGCAATTTATGACCTTGAGAATACGAATATAAATGCAATAAAAATCCATCACACATATGGCAAGACTGTCCCCCTAAGGACTTAATAAAACATTTCTTCCATATGCCAGAAGTTGATCATGAAGTTGAAAATGACTGAGGTGGAAAAGGATCAGTCACAGGATTTGAGCTGTTAGTGCTATATGCACAATGCAACTGTAAGCTGCATCAAACAAGATTCTTCAGGAAAGAAGGAAATACTGATACTATTGGAAAAGATGTAGGGGAAATCTAATCATTGGCATCTTCAAAATGACATAGAATCCTGTTTAGTCATGTTAAAGAACAATAAGAAATTGGAAGAGGTGCAAAAATAAGGTGTCAACATGATCAGAGAAATGGAAAATCTAACTGACAAAAAGAGACATAAAGTGCTTAAGCATATCTTAAGCACTGGTGAAATGAAAGCCAAGAAGAAATATGCCAGAGAACTGAACAGTGAAGGAGAAAAGAAAAAAATTATTCAGCCTAGGGGCCACAGCTGGCACAAGAAAGAATAAATATAAGATGGCCATGAATAAAGCTAGGCTGTAAATTAAAGAATAAAAGAAGTCTAAACATGAAAACAATCAGAACCTGGATCAGCCTTGGAATAGGAGAAATGAATGCAGCTCCCCTCCCCAGACTAACAGCTAGCCACACTGTGCTTTACAAGCTCATAAGGTGGACCAGTATAAAGTGCTACTTGAAACAGTAAGGAGCTGGAGTTGGCAACTAGTATTTTCCAGGAGCAGCTATAGCTGTTTACATAATAATACTAAATGTGCTAATTAAAACAATCTCTCTTAACTTTTTCAGGAATTCACCACTGCATGCCCCTGGGACATTTGTGATTTTTCCACTTCAAATACATTTTATTACTGAACTGTGACATTTTCATATACTTAAATATAAACTCTGCCTTAAATGAACCAAAATACATAGGAAAAAGACCATCCAGAAAAATCCATGAATAATTCCATTTCTCAGATCACAAATCTATAACTTACCCTCTTCTCAATAGATATATACATTCCTATTTGTTTAAAGACATAATAATTTTGCAGGCATAATAATTTTGCTTTGTTTTTACATAGCTATTCAGACATAATATAAAAGATGCACTGAGTTGATGCAGCCTGGATGATCAGACGGAAGAAAGAGCTTTAGTAATGCCATGCATATCTGTGCCACTCTTTCATTAACAGCCACTTTCCAGGACGGGCTCACACATGCGATTTATTCCTAAGGACGTAAGAACTGACAAAAGTCAAGTATTTATTTTTTTTAAAGAAAGAGTCTAATCGAACTAGATACATGAATTTAGACAGTTCAATTATCATAGACCCTTGTGAAGGGATATTGAAGGAGCAGTAACCTTTTCATTTGTCTGAACAGAAATGACTGAGAAGTAAGATGGAATAACTGTCAGTGAGACCTTGGCAGTCCTTTCTTTTATGATAAGGTCAGGACGCTATTTGACCAAATGAAGAGCCAAGAAGTGGCTGGGAAAGCCATCACAGGAGATGCTTGATAAGGAATTTTCAAAGCTAAGTTAACAATACAGCTGTTGACTCCACAGCATCCTCGCTAATTGTCCCCAGCTTAGCATCTAGGTCATTAACAGCAACACACTTTCCCAGCCTGTATGTTTTGCACTGCCATACCATTGGAGCACTCATCAGCTCCAGGAAGCTGACTGGAAGGGCTGTAAACTGCTCCCAAAATTAGTTTGCAAATTGATATACTATCATTAGACATCATTCTTCTAAATCAACTGTACACTTCCCAGAACAAGCCCATGCCTTAAATTCAGTTGCCTACTGCAACAGTTACTTCTTTTGTAAGTTATTTAAATTTTATTTTAAATAAATCCACAATAAACCACCTATATCAAAACCCAAATAGATGATGAGAAAAATATATTATTACCAGTAGTGAGAGTTAGAACTTGTTTTGACCCTAGCATACTGTATGTGAGGAATGGCAAAATTAATAGTAACATCAGAGACCCACTCTTTGTACAGAAATACAAAAGAAAGTATAAACAACTACCTACAAGGAACTTCACTCACAAAACAATTATCTAGTTGACTACAGACAGGCATACTCTGTCTCCAGTATTGCCCTGCAACATACAGGTATTCAAACTTGTGCCTCTACTACTAGTATGACAGTTATTGTCCAATACTTCCTGACTGCAGTGAAGTTATGTAGGATTTATATCTGTTAAGAGATAAAAGAATACAGCTCAGTGCCTTTATCTCAACCTGCTCTGAATAAAATGTTGTTCAAGCCTTTTTATCACGAAACTTGCAAAAACTACTTGGACTTGGCTTACAGAGACATCCATCCTTCAGAGCTTCATGTAGATCTAGGTTGTGTGTGCTGAGTTTAATGAAAGACATTCTGCTTTAGCAGGGTTCAAGGGTATGTATTAACAGCTACGCTGTGGTATTCTGCTGCCTGCAAAGAGAGAACTATAAATGCTTCTGTTTACACCCAGCTGGCTTCATTTCTCCTACCCAAGACATGGTCTGCTTCGTGCTCACAGACATAAATGGTGTCATGGGATGTGCTGTTCTGCTTTTGCACCATTTAAGTGCAAACCAACCACCATTTCCAATTTCTCTCCTGCCCTTGGGCTTTTTTGCACCGGTCAAGACAGAATCTGATAAATTATAGTTTTCATGAGCTCATTCTAGAGCTGAAAAGTACAGACTGTATTTTTAAAACATGGAGTTCTCCAGAATCTACTTTCTGCTTATTAATTATTTTAGTATTTGCTCTGAATGCTACCTTCAAGGTAATTCACACCTCATCACCAGCCATCTTGAATAGCTGGCTTGCAAGTGCAATGTATGACTTTGATCCTAGATCCCTAGAAATGTAGAATGATTTAAAAAATCACTTTGATAACTGAACCCCAAATTTACATTTAAATGAGCTGTTACTTGAAAAAATAACTCTCATGTTACTCTAAAACTATTAAAATGTTCAGGTTTAGAGCTTGTCTTCTTTTATGTAGCTCTTGAGTATTGACTTTGATCAATGCTCAGCTGTTCCATTTATCATTTCATCTGCAGAATTTGTACTTGTTTAGCATTGCAGCTTCATCAAGATCTCTTAAATAAGCTTTAAAAAAAGGTGTTGGATAAATATAATCCTACGCACAATATACTGCTCAGTGATTTCCCTAGATATCCTTAGATTGGTGTCGATGAGCAAAACAACTGGAAAACTTACGTTGCCACTTAAGTGTTCTCTCTTATTTCTGGCACTTTCTATCAGCTAATTGGTTTCACCCTTGTTGGTCTCTCCTAAAGCAGTCTACATAGAAAATTACACAAAGAAAGCAGCTGGTCCCATAATGTTACTGTACATTGCTTCACCTCCTGAATGAGATTTATCCCCTGATCCAATCCATCATAAGATTTTGGGAAAATAAATAGTATTTTTTTGTTGTTTATGAAGAAAAAATGTGTAAATCATAAACATAGAACAATTTCCAGTGAGTGTGGAAATACTGTGAACGTGTTGAATACTCATATGTCTTAGGACAGTGGGAAACTAATTTGTTTCTTTCCCAGGCTCGTTAAATAGATGATGCTGTTATCTCAGGTGACATGTTAGCAGAAAGCTAACATGCAGTAGAGGCAGTACACAACACTAATGAAACACTCCAGAGGCAAATCTGGTATACACTGTCACTAATTCAAAGTTTATGGTAGGTTTTCTTATCAGTGAAGCCACCTTTTCCAATTTCTTTTTCTCTATTGGCTTTATCCATATTAAGCTCAAAGGAACAAGAAAGCTCTCGGACATGGCTTGCTGAATACTGGCATGATTAATACCTGCTACCTGACAGCTGTGTGTTCTCTCATTGTAAACAGCATGGACTGTGTTCATATTGAGGTCTGGCTTTTGAGGAAGGACTCCTCATATGCAGAAGGGGGTGGTATGAAAGGGAGGCTTCAGAACCATTCTCCACAGTTGCACTACTTTCTACAATAGTTTTTGTATCACAGAAGTAGTTTCAGCAGCCATGGGTAGGATTACAGCACTGGGGATTTTTAAATAATGCTAATTCTGAATTAGCAATGGGTGCCAACAATTTATTCCATAGTATAAAAGATGCTGTTTACTTGCCCATCAAGAGGCCGCTCCAGCTGAAACACAAATGGGGGCTCACTGATTATGCATGACATACACAAGTGCCAATAATTAAAACAGTCTTCAGAGAAAAAAAACTCTTTGACTAATGGCAGGCCTGCGGGTCACCAAAGATTGCTAAACAAATCTAAATTCTCTTTTAATGTAGTCATCACAGCATCTTCATGGTAAAGGCAAGTATTGTTGCCATTTCCACGGAAGACTGACAGGAGAAGGTGATGGTATGAGGTGACCAGCTAATGTACAACAGCAATCCCTAGCACCTATAAGCAAGACTGCTTTACTTCACACCTCTCCATTCAACCAGCATGTACCTTCTGCTATTTCTCTTGCCAAAAGGCATGTCAGTTGGATAGCTGGATTAATGGGGAGGAGCCCTATGCCAAAAGCAGCTGTTTCATTGACCCTGTCCTCTCCTACTCCCTGTAAATGCAAATTGGTTGCTGCTCACCACCAACTGGATGCATCTGCACCATGGCTTCCCTGAAATTTAGCTGGGACCCACGAGTACCTAGGACAAGGCTTGGAAACAACCCACGAGATCAAGGTTAGCTCTCTAGTAATTAACCTGATGCACGTTGTTCACACCAGAACTCACACAAAACCTCCAAACTGAACTACTGGTGCTTACCTCAAAGAATGTGTTCACATAATAGAAGGAAGTAAACATTTTTAAGGAATGCTGATATTAATTATAGCAATTCACAGCAGTGAGCCCTTAAACATTGTCTCAGCTCTGCAATTACAGACCTTGATTTGATTTTTTTCTTTTTATTTTCTCCAACAAGCTGCTGATGGGTTGCAGTGCCTGACTTTCCATGATATAAGCAAAACTGATTTTCCATGGCTCTAAAAAGCCAAATCTCTTTAGGGAGACAATGTTTCTTCCTATTGCATCTCCTGTTCCTCTCACCGTGTCACGTGCACACTTCAGAAGCACAAGACACCTTCCTGTTTTGTGCTGAATACTGTTTTTTGCTCAATCTCTAATCAGCCAGTTGTTAAGGGAGCTGCAAAAGCACACAAAGAGAGCAGCTGCTCCCTAGGCAAATGCTGTTTGAGGCGCTACCCAGAAGCAGCTGCTAATGCACATGAAGGCCTCCCCACACCACAAACTAAATGTTCTCCTCTGGGAAAACTCTCACCCTATGGCACGAGCAACTCAGTTCTGCGCTTCCTTTAACGCAGGTGTTAGCATCGTGAAAAGACAAACTATATTGCTATATTACTACATTACTATAACAAAAGTATAATCTAAAGACACAGAGGTTGCTTGAAAATTAATATAATATGGGTCCTTTTTAAAATAGTCCACGTAATTTGCAACAGAAATTACTATTCCGTGATTTTCTGGCCATTATAAGCACCACAACATTTGGTAATGGAAAGTAATCAACTAAACTACATGTAATACCTAAGGTAATATAGTCACCACGGTAAGCAAAATAGTGTTTTCTAAACCACCAGTCACAGGCACAGGGCATATTAAGGAAGAGACACAAACCCAGGATAATTCAAAATTAAAATGGAACACCTAGGCTGCTATTCCATCTCATTACACCTTGTAACACTTCAACAGTTTTTAAATAAGCAATATATATTAAATCTGATTTCATTAGTATTCTAAATTTTGGTGGTTTGTTTTTTTTTTTTTTTTAAGAAGAGGGAGGGGGAGAGAATCAGGTTTAGATTAAATTGCTCGAATATAACGGATATAAATATAGGTTTTAAATGAAAGATGTTGGTGTGCTGCTTCTTTAAAGTCCCACTGTTAAAGATATATGATCCTACAAGACTTCAAGGGCAGTTTCAATACTTTAAGAAGTATTCCCACGGTTTTTCAAATAAAATAGTTTATTCCTTCCCAAGAAGGAAAGAAAGAAACCTGCTTTTTTGTGCTTTGCTCGAGTGAAAATCCCTTGTGTCAGCAGAGGTCTGTGGTAGACCAAGAGACATGGCTATATGGATCAATTTGAAGTATTTATCCTGGCTATTCAATTCCCAAGGAAGACATATGGATGCTCCCTTTCAAAAAACTAATGTGCAGGATGTGAATAGCATTTTTTACTGGAGAGATACTATTTACCTGGATAACTTTTGATTTTTTTGCTTAGCACTTCAACTGTGCTTAAAAGTAATACTACTGGTTTTGTTTATAAAGCATCTTTATAGAGTATGTTTTCCAGTGAAGTATCTCTACAATAAAAGATGGATAACCAAGTTGCCACTCTGAAAATTGCCCAAGAAATTAATAATGGCTTTAGTTTGTGTTACTGTGCAAAACAATGAGTAAACCAGAAATTAGACAGATTTTAAGGAGAATTTAAGCATTTCCACTGTATTTTCTGCAGGTTTTAACCTAGTCATCAAGCATAATTACTTGAACAGTTACATAGCTTTTTCCTAATTCAGTTCATTTGACAGTAGTAGATCAAGTTATAGATATTAAATATATGTAAATAGAAAGCAAGTTATTGAATCGTGAAATGTCTGAAATGCCATCGAATCATAGAATGGTTTGGGTTGGATAAGACCTTCAGATCGTCTAGTTCCAAGCTCACTGCCATGGGCAGGGGACACCTTGCACTAGACCAGGTTGCTCAAGGCCTGTCCAGCCTGGCCTTGTCAAGGTAAATCACAGTAGAAATTCACTGTAGGACTTGAATTCCTATGCATTTTGAACTTAATGAAGTAAACTTACACTGTTACCTACATAATTGCTGCTACTGACAATTGCAGTGAATTATAAATTAAAATTGTCTGTTTCACTGAGAAAGGGAGACTTGATACTGAAGAATATTAAAGGAATATTTTGAAATTAAAGGAATATTTTGTACCTAGGGAAAAAAAATATCAGTCACTTCTACAGTTCCGTATCCCCAGATATCCCAACAGAAAGCAGTTATGCTAATTGCTAGTATTTAGTGTTCTGGTATGTAGAGCAAACCTGTTCTTAAATATCTATTTCTAGACTAATTACATGTGAGAATGCTGTAATTGCACACGTCCAGCACAGCGTCGTCTATGTCCCAGGTGACAGTCTCCCTCCAGCACCCTTAAGCGCTGCTGGGATGGTGTGCCCTGAGAGGTGTGCAGCCCAGCACCCTGTACTGGTAAGGCCCCGCTTATGGAAACTCACCACGACAGTGCTCTGAGCAGCCCTGAGAGACACAACCAGAGCTGATCCCAGATGAAAAATGCCTCCTCTGCCTGGAAAGCTGTCCTGCCTCCCGGAAGGCCTCAGGTGATGCACTGGGAAGGAGTGTCGGGCAGCTGGAGCAGCTGCCAGGTATGCTTTCCTCCCATCTCCCTGGCAGTGGGAAGAGACCCCCAACAGATGTTCCCATCTGCTCCCTCATCCCCACCCTCCTTTCCCTTATCTGCACAAGGGTGCAGGCCCTTCATCTTTAGGCGGGAAGTATCATTTTTATCTATTTACTAGAAAGCCTTGTGTGGCTCTGTATGAGACTTAGATTCATAATTTTTCCATTTCCATTTAGCTGATATAATGAAGGAGAGAATCAGCCTCCAAAAGCAAACGATACTATGCCACCTTCAGTGCGAGAGATATACATAAAATCTAAAATACATTCTACTGGAGTGAGAATATAAATAAAATTATGCAAAGATTATACACATGACACAAAGTAATTTCTTGTGGTCATTTCTGAGTGGGAATGTTGTCTAGGCAATAGCCTGTAGGGTAAGGATAGAGTTAGAACTAAACAGCCTCCCTGGAAAAGACAAAAAAGAACGATAAAGTACAGAGTTGCATGAAGTTTACTGAGTTTCTGGCACTGTTCTGAGCTCTAATCTGGTCTGGCTGTCATGTTTGCTCTGATACCCATTTTGTACAGAGACTGAAAAAACAGCAGCATGTTCTCTATGTCTTGTACTATGTGTATGCATAAATCCCACTCACATTTCTCTGAAAGTCACAGTTCTTTGCCATGCAAAACTCATGCCTGTTTCCTAGAGCATATTAATGAAAGTTGCAGCAATAACCAAATATTAGCTGAAATATTCTCCTCAGCCCTCATATATAACTGCCATTCTCAAATCTGATTAGCATGAATCTGTCCCTGGGAGGAGACTCACACCCATATGCTATACAACCCAGCAGGCAAACAACTCATCTGACACAGCATGAGCCAGCAGCATCAACATATACTAACAAGATGAAATGTTTTAGACAAACATTACACACTTGTTAGAGAAACTGCACGGTGGGTCAAGTGATTTTCTTTTTGAAGAAGTTGCAAAAGAGTTATTCTACTTCCGCATCTACCTCTTTGAAACAATCACTCAAGTTTCATGAAATATTTACACTGTTTAGGTCATTTCATTATTATTTCAGATGGGAAAGTATGGTTAAGAGCAGTAGCTTTAAATCTGAGGATGACCGTATACTAGGTCAGGCTCAGTAACAGACAAAACTGTATACACTGATCATTACCTAATTTTAGTTACAAGTGTTCTTAACAGACACACACACATATGAAGAATTTAAATACCAGTTGTATTCGCAGTGCACTTCAACAAAGTGTATTATATATTAATACCAAATTCTTGACAGTCCAGTGGCTCACGCTGAAAAGGCTGGCTTTTGACGCTTCTGCTATTTATGTGAGGGGTATTATATAAATTGCAAAATCAATATCAAATATTACTTATTTAACGAATGCTATTAAAAAAATAGCTAAAATACTTCTGAGAGTTTTGTAGATAGGAATAGAGGGTGGTAAAGAGCAGGAATCAATGAATAAATAATGTTGACATCTGCACTTCAGGCTCCCTTTACAGTCAGAAAGGAATAAACAAATTCAGAGGATGGTTCTTTTGTCTTAGTTCAGATATCTACGTTAGGTTAAGAGCAACTCACTTTAGAAGTGAATGTTTCTCTCCTCTATGAAAAAAAGGTGCTAGATCACAGTCTCATAACTGTAGAAACCCAAAAGCGACGTTGAATTCTACTCACTGTTTCCAACTAACAGCAAAAACCCCACCCCATGCCACAATACCCTCTCTCTCCCCAAGAAATTTCAAAAGTATTATTGGTAAAGAGCATTTATTTAGTTTAAAGAGCAAGACTTAGGTGCAATAAGATCACACAATTTCCTACAAAAAGGAGGAAAGAAATAAAATGTCTTCTTCCTCTGCTCAGGACAGAACATCCAGCAGTGGGCCTGAACTGCAGACATGCAGATTTAGACTTCCTGTTAGGTCAAGCTTTCTAATAGTCAGCTAATTGCTGTGTAAGCCTAAACAGACTCTGTAAGAAGGCTGTGGAATGTCCACCCTTCTGAATTTTGCTAGAGTAGATAACTCTTGGAAATAATTCTGTTTAAAATGAAGGGGACAGACAAGAAAATGTCTTTATAATCCCTCCACCGTAAGAGCAGCCCTTGGCTTATGGGTTCACTGTCCATCTTACACACCTGTCTATTGCCAGTTACTTTCCCAAGCCCATCAGAAACCAGTTACTCACGCTTGGCAGCACCATTCCAGCTTTCAAATCCAACAGGGAAGTTGAGAGCTCACAACTGCACAACACATACAACTTTTTTTTAACACTGTTCAGTGTCAGAAACGAAGGCGGTATGCCTAATTTCATTACGGTGTTGCAAATTAGCCTCCTTTAACCCAGCAACAGTCATTTGGCACAGCGGCTTAGTTTTCCATTAACTTTCCCTAATCATATTCCAAGTCCCAGTAATGATTTAATACCTTGTGTTCATTGCCAGTTTTTGCTGCTGCCAGCGTTTTACCTGCCTTTTTCCTCCTCTCTCCCAACCCCATCATTGACTCAGCCTAGGCAAGGCACAGCTAAAAGATACCCACCATTAACATTCGCGCTATGTCTCACAGGCTCAAGGAAGCCATGAAGTCTCCTTTAGAAAGTGAGCTTACATTCAATTAGCACTGTCAGTCCTTATGGCCACGAGAGGCAGTGTTTTTCCTCCATGCCAATAAATTCTCATAAACCATTATACATTCACTATTCTTACCCTACACCAAAACAGAATGTCATGTCTAACTAGAAAAATGGAAGTAGGAAAGTTCTGAACATTCCAGAACCTTTCTATGTTATCTGGGAAATCTGTAAAAAGCAGTGTTCTCCCACAAAAAAAACAACCACACAAAAAACAAACAGAGAAAAAAAACAACCCAAACCCCAAACCAAACCAAACCAAACAAAAAAAAAGCTTTGGCATCTGCTTATTAGTGTTTTTCAGGGCAGTTTTGCATTCCATTTTTGACCAATCTAGAAGAAATTAACTGGCTGTTCTCTTCTTCTTTAAGCTGAACCTCAACAGGATCCCACCCACATGCGTTAACCATCCTTGTCTTCTCCCTCTTCTCCTTCCATCCTTTCACCACACAGTGACAGTTCTTGATGCTTTACCTTTACTTCCTTCATTTTTCAGCACGTATGCTTGACGCCATCTCCACATGTTTCTTATGCTACTACCACTGGTACAGCTGGTTGAAGTTCTTGGTAAAAAATGACAATTAAAAAAACATTGAAAGCATTCCGGAACTAATCACACTTCTTGGGGAATTTTATTAAGCATCACAATATGATGATACCCTATAGATTACACACTAATCACATATGCATTTTATGACTGTGACTAGACACCTAAACTATGCAACTATCATTTTTAACTGAACTATTAACCTATACGGTGTTAAGCCTTTCAAAGGAGAGAGATACTGCCAAGGTAATTTTTTTTTTTGGTATTTCATACTTCTATAATTCAACCTGGCTCCTTAAACTAATCAGTTCCTAAAATAGCTTGAAACAGAGTAGAAACTGTTATAGGTATGTCAGAATTCTTTTAACACTTGTATTAATCAAATTTTGTAGCTGTTGTGTGTCTTGCCTGTATCTTTCTATTCAGAATTTTTATACCTTGCACATCACTATAGGAATGAAGTGTTCGTTTCCCCCTGACCCCTTAATATTAGATATGGTTGGTTTTCTATATGCCCTGATGGTGGTAGAAGGAACACTTAATGGTCCTTCTCCTGGCATTTGTGCTGTTAAATCCAAAATGGCATCAGTGTGCAACCAACCAACAGCAGAAATTTTCCTGTATCATGGTCAAAATTAGTCCCAGATGAGACTGAATGACTTAGAATAAACTCTAACAACTAATCTGGACCCATTTTAAGCAAACATCAGTAGTTACAGCCCTAATTTAAAGAAATTAAGTATTACTTGCCACTCCATCAGTAGATTAAACAAGCACACAGAGAAATTCCAGTAGCAACCTTCTGCATCTTCAGAGAATAATAGAAACTACAAATATGTTAGAGTAATTTTGAACACTGCACATTTCATTAAATCTTGATAGGTCAAATCTGAAAGGGGAGCAAGGTGAAATCTGAAAGACTCTGCACTAATATTTTAGATCTTATAAATAGTTATTTCCATCTTTCATTTAAGTTCTTAGTCAAGTATCTACATGAAAAAACAAAACCACAAGTCATTGCTTAAAAAAATAAAAGTTCAGAGTAAGACATGTTATTCTTAAGTATAATTTTCATACAGGTGCACTGCAGGGAAACTACAGAGAATGGGAATACTTCCCTGCTGTTCTGGGAAGAACAGAATATTGCTGTATCTTATTGTCTGTGCTCAAATACACAGCATGGATGTAGCAGATCTAAGACTTCTCAGAAAGGTGAACATCAACAATGCACCCAGGATGGAGCTAGACATCAGCCCAGCTCATGCTCAGCTATTTAAGATGCACAAGAATGAGGAAGCAGATGAATTTATGGATATGTATAGAGTGTAGCTGTGTTAAAAAATGGAGTCTATTCCAAGTAAACTAGAGCGTTGTGTGAAAAAGTTAATACAACCTGGGAAAAAAACCCATATTTTTGGTACATTTCTCCTAAAAACCAGACAAGCTTTTATATTTAATACTTCCTTTTATATTTAATACTTTTACATTTACTATGCAAAACCGGCTGAGCATACAAGATACAGCTACCCCTGACACAGAGTGATTCAAATTCCCATTTCTGGGGTATCTAAGTCCAAGACTTGACACAATTTTGTATCATTACACACTTGCCTCACTGAAAGACTACCCAAAAGACCGGAGAAGTTAAATCTCTTTTGCGCAGTTCTTGGTTGGGTGAATTTGTTTTCTCAGCCCCTTCAAAATGGTGACATGATAAGTGACCTTTACCAAGCACTGTGAAAAACCAGTGGGAATTGGCCAGTCAGGTTCTAATTTCCTGGTGGCCCCGTTGTGTTGACTCCAAGGCTGCAGTAATAGCGAGCTAAGGTCACGGTCTCACACCATCTGATAAATTGCAGGGCTTTTTGGTAGATGTTGTTGTTGCAGTTTTTCTTCCTAGCAATACTCATAAGGACTGTAATGTTTACAAGCAAGTCATTGGCTTCTGAAGTAGAAAGGAGGGTTGCTCCATAGGGGAGTTTTCCCTGGAGGACAGAAAGAAAAACATGAGATAGAGCTCTGGCAGCAGCATATGCTAGACAAGAGACCTTCAATGGACAGCTGATACAAAGAAGCTAGCTGCAGTCTCACAGATGGCTTTTACAGTGCATACTTCTATGATCACTGTCAAGGAAAAATAATAGGAGAAGCTGGTGCTATTAAAAAAATTACTGATTCAAGTGCACATACAAGTCATAGTGAAGTCACACTTCAGAAATTTATACACAAGTACAGGGAGATTGGGAAGTGGAAGGATTCATACAACTGACATTTCTAGAGAAATGAACCACTAAAGTAGCAATTAAAAGTCTCAGTTTGAAAGAATATTATCAAACAAACATAGTCATGAAAGCAATTAAAAGCATTTGATTGCTTCATAATGGGCAGAGCTAATCAAGCTTGCTCCTAATCAAAGCGTGTTCTGCTCATTTTAAATGTAACTATAAAAAATATTGAAATTAAGAAAGGGCAGACTACACTGCAGTGTAGTAGCTACAACCTAAGTAAAATCTACCCACGTACATCATATACAATGCAAGGAACCAAGGTGGATATCCACTGCATTGGAAGGATGAAAAGGCATCTGTTCATCAACAGCCCAGCTACTTACGTTCCAGGGAGGTTTCTTAAGGAGGTCAGAGATCTGGAGGAATGTGTCAGTCTGTATTTCTGTACTACTTGTAAACCCACATATGGCACCTGGCGTTCCTGCCCATAGGTGATTGCAGAATGACTGACCATGCCTTTCATGTAGGGTGGGGAAACTTCTGTGTTTCTTACCTAACTGGCTAGGGATCCTTTCAGTCCTCTTCAAATGAATATTGGTTATTAATGTGCATGAAAGCAAATCTGCGTCTTTTTGCTCCCTCCCTCTTACTAATGCTACAAGCAAAATAAATGCTTATTTAAGGATGGTGGGCAAGAAGAGAGAAGGAATAATCAAATAACCTAGATGATGTGTAACATAAGGCAATGCACCACTTTGATCATAATTTAGATGAGCACAGGCTTAAACTACCAATCTCTGTTTTAAACCTGAAAGTCAGGAACGTGTGTGTTGACTCATAAGTAGCAGCAACTCACCCTCCAGTGGCACATATCAGTCAATCTCCGAGCATTTTACCAGGGAAAACAGTGCCATGTTGTCAACAGCCCAGACAGAGATGGTGAATAATTTGCTCAGGGTCAGCAGAGGCCACTGGTGGAGCTGGGACTTTAACTTAAGTCTTCTCAGTACCAGCCTGGTACACTAACAGATCATAAAACTAGAGCAAAACAAACACCAAGTGTTTTCTTTTATCATGTAACATCTAAAAGTTATATACACAGCATATACATGATGAATCATGTTAAAAGACCTAAAGGTGTAACAGAACAACCATTGTTTACTGGCTCAGTATTGACTCAATACTGTTGTTGTAATCTGGATTCTTACTTAAAATACAATTCGCAGAAGAGTCTCTAGAAAGAATTCTAGTTTATTGTAATTTTGGGTTATAGAACTTCTCAGATCATTCAAGACATCTTGCTTCCATTTAAATTAAAAATACTAGACTGCCATCATCATTTAAAAAAAAATAAAACAAAACACCACCACCCCAAAATCTGAAACAAATAATAATAATAACAATTAAAAAAAACCCCACCCAAAAAAACCCGGAACCACCTAAAACATCCTTGGGGTTACTTGAATTCATTTTTTTTTCCGTCTGGAATCCTGCCCTAAGTCTCAAAGAGTAGGTATGGAGAGACTATTCTCTCTCATTGAGTTGATGAATTGTTAACTGTTTAATCAATACATAAAGTAACACTGTGTCTAACAAACAGACATTTATGACTCGGAAGGAACAGAAGGATCTTTATTGTAGTTAAGAAATATGCTGATTAAAGAAAAAGTCGAGTTTTAGGAGAAAATATCAATTTGCATTGATCTCCTGAAGGATTTCAAGAAGGAAATACATCAGGAAGACACATGCAATTACGGGTTTGAGAAATACAAAATTCCTGGTCAGCTGAGATCCTGAAAAGTACACAGCAAGTCTGTTGGATGAAGAGTAAAAGGGAAGGAGGGGAGAAAAGGACAGGGAGCTTTCCAATATAATTTTAGTAACAAAGAGACCTAGCATCACCTACCTTTCATTACTTCTTTAATATCTTTTCTAAATATCTCATAGACGTCTTATAAGCATTTCACACCCAGATGTCCAGCTACAGTAGCACAAGGATAAAGCAGCATGCCCACATCTATGCTGCAAAGGGTATTTCGAATACTGGTATCAAACTGGTCCAGAAGAACCACTGGTGCAGTAATGGTGATAAACTGCAAGGCTACCTGGCATGCATTACACCAAAACTGTGAAGGTACCAAGGGAATTTTCCACATACTAACTTCTATATGTCCTACAGGGTCCCACCAAAAACCTTTTAAGGTTTTGCAAGCACAGTAAAGGGATGTAGCTTGAAGAGTTCACAGCCTACACACGATCAGCAGCAGGAACACAGACCAAGCAAGACTGTTCAACTGCAACCCCAGCAACAGTGTCAGTTATAAGTCTTCTGCATCGTTGCTCTGATTGCATAAGAAGTTACCCAGCAGCTGCATTGTTACGAGATGAAATAGCAAACTGAATAATAGCATAATATGTGCAAAAAAAAAAAAAACAAAACAAAAAACACCAATATTAGAATACAAAATAGAACTGTTCTATGGACTTGCTTCCCATTTGTAAGCTTTTCATGGTATTGATGCATATAATAAAAAGGCAACGGGATGATATTAATGCATCCTGTTCAACAAGCACAGACTGTCCTGTGGACCCTAAATATAGTAAATTGCAATTTTTAAAAGAATAAAGGTGGTTGCATCAACTAAACATCAAGGAATCCATCTTACTACAATTTGGGTTTGCACAGTAGAAACTGTAGGCAACGTTTTTTTTAGGATCTGGTTTCTATTACAATTTCACAAGTGTGAAAAAGAGATGACTAACAAAGGAGCTGTCAAGAACGCCAAAATAATTATTTTACATCAATAACCTCCTCAAAAGTTCAGGCACTGAAAATTTTAGTTTCACCTGGGCTTTGAAAAATCTAAATAATTGGACTTCTTAAACCGTTAGTCTCTGGAGTGACACACCGTTTATGTTATACTGTGTTCCATTTGAATTCTAGATAGACTCAACAAACTCCTACATAATGTAACTGTCCCGGAATAAAAGAACTTCTTCCCTTCCTTTCAGGCATAAAATGTAGGAATGCTAGAAGCAGGCAACTTATCTCCAGGGCGGCATTTGGGGTCTATTAGTCAAAGTGTTGTATTCCTTAAGTATACATTAGAGGATAGATGTGCACATAAAATACCATATGTCAGTTTCAAAGCTATAATTTACATAGTTATTTAAACTTATGCAAATGAGGACATTAAAGTCAAGACACACACCAATAAAAGGAAATTATAAGTTAAAGCTGCCACATCGTCCTTAACTTCCTGCAAGTGACTAGGTATAGCAGAACATATGGCACCTACGCTCTCCCACTGTTCCCACAGCTCCCAAGAGAAGGCCATATGTGCTGCACTACCTAGACACAACGGGGCACCTTAGGAACACACGGTAGCCTTACCTCCCCGTTTAACTCTTACAAATCTCATGCCAACTACCTGGAAGCAATCCTTAAGCCATGACTCTTTTTATCTTATTACTCCTTCTGGTTCTTATCACGGTGCAAGGTGGACTAGAAGGACGAGCTCAAGCCCAAGCCCTCCTAGTCACAGCTTGGAGAATTCAAGATTTCCAAGCATAATTCACAGGATTTTCTACCCCACAACATACTTACAAAGTAGCTTGTTATCAGTCACTTCACTTAGACCTCTTGCCTATGCATCATGAGGCCTCTGCCTGTTCCAGCTGGAGCAAGGGGCACAGAAAGTTTATCTCCTAAAGCCTGGATTCAACCTCCCACAGTTTTCCCAGATTTGAACGAGAACCACGTATGACAACATTGGCAAAGTTTTAAAACCATGATACAGATGATGTTGACAATCAGAGATGAGATAAAAGATTAGCAGTACAGAAAAAAAAAATATGGTAACAGGGTTTGTTTTGCAAAAATGGCAGAGGCTCAGTTTTGCCCAATTTTACACAAAATGTATTTTAATTGGGAAATTATGTTTTATCTTTCTAGCTCCTGGAAAAAATAGGGTTTGTTTTTTTTTCCCAAAGCTCTTACCATTTCAGGTTTTATTTTGCTAACTGAAAAAAAGGACAGTTGCATATTTAGCATTTATAGAATCACCTCCCTGTACACTGACAGAACTTTAAAATAATTTTATTTTAAGATACACTATTCATCTAGGTCTCTAAATCAAAGGGAATAGACAATGAATTATAAAATCAGGAGATTAGTGAAAAACCCCTAGGGATCTAATAAAGACAAATACCATACTGTTAGGCATCATCTGTTTATTCCACACTTTCAAACAGTAAAAAAAAAGAGAAAAGTTCATAGCTCCTTCCAAATGAGAGAACATGGTACAAGATTAGAAATACAGATCTCATCCATGTTGTTCCTCAAAATTTAGCACCATTTTACTAAACAGCTGTGGTGAATCCATCTGCAGAGCTACTATTTTCTTAAAAACACTCAAGTTTCCTAAGACTGTCTACTTACTCCCCTTAACATTAAATTATCAAAACCTCACAGCTTTACAAGACATCTTAATTCAGCCCTATAAATTTTACTTGAACATATTTGAGAGTGAATATGCTGATAACTGCTACTTGTAGGAAGTTAGAGTTACAAGATAATGAAAATACTTCAGATAGAAGTGGGATATTTAAAGTAAAAAGTCAATATAGCTTTTATTGCACTAACTCTAACTAGCCATCTTTTCCAGAAAGCACTCATGGAAAAGCACATCCTGCCATGAACCATCCGCATTCCTAGGCAGTGATGTGAGTCCCCACTACAAAGCTCACTTACCTCAGGGGAGCAAGGGGGGAAGCAGTCTGGGCATACATATGATGCCTGCATCGCATGACGTATCTGCTATGACACACGCCAGAAGCTGTGGCTTGCAGCTGCTCAGGTTGCCCAGTGCTCATCTGGGCTTAGAAAATCTCTGCCACTCAGCTGGGAATGCACAAAGCTGTAGCTCTGCTGCAGAGAGGGGGGGCAGGAATGGATTAACTGAATCTCTCTGTGCCAGATTGAGATTTGTGTCCCAGCATTTTGTATGACACAGTATAAGGGTCCACAGGACACATGCACAACAAATGAATGCAGCATTAAAAAAACCCAAACCAACAAACAAAACAACCAAACCCAAACCAAACCCCCAGTTATTTACCCTGCATGTTTGACAACACAAATGTCATTGTCTCTCCAGAAAGTGTAGCCTTGGTGTAAATTATGTCAGGTCACTGAGGTCTGATTAACTTGCATAGAGCTTCTCAGACTACCGTTATTTCAGCTAAATGAGGCCTTGGTGATACCAGATTCTTTTATCAGCTTTTGAGAAGTTTTTGTCATAAGGAGACAAAAACTTCCTGGCCACACACGCAAAAGGGACAAGCCATCCTTATCCCTCCAGCTTGCTATAGGTTCAAAAACATCTCCTCTGTTCAAAAAAAAAGGATGTAATTTTACTAACAACTCCAACAGACGCTGCCTTGGGGATGTTCCCACAATAGTGTAACTGCTAGCTTGGAAAAAACAGCAGATCAAGTTCAGCGTACATAACAGAATGGTGCTACAGGTTAATCTCCAAAGATTTCATATGATTACACTGAGGAAATCAAGAGGAGCTGCAGATGCCACTGTGAACCATTGCCTCAACTTTAAAAAGGGTTTACAAATGCAGTAACTCACAGTAATGATTAGTCTATGTAACTCACTCTGAGCTGTAAGATAAAGGACCTGAAGTTATTTTGCTACTGTTCTTTCCTTGAGTAGTAGTTCAGAGACGGCATCCTTCCAAGGTGTACAGCCTATTGATCATATCTGATGTCAGCCTAAAGTGTACCAGCTACTAAGAAAGGTTGTTTTAATGTTGTGTTCTCAGAGCAAAGTATGTTATGCCTAGGTTAAAAATCTCTTTATCAAACGATATACAAGCATGATATTCCATTGGACATGGTGAGGAAATCAGATAATGGCAAGCACTATCAATTATGCAGTCAAAGTTTTGTGGCAAATATTGACCATAAACAAAAGAGAATGGGGAAAAAACCTAACAGATTTTCTTGGTGAGTATTTCTGAATGAAGTATCTCTGTGGAGTCACATGAGGGTAGAAAGGTCACAAACCACTCTTCAGGATTTCCAAAACACCTTCTGGAGCCTGGAGATATGATGGGAGCACTGTGCCAGATGGAGATGGCCAGCGCTGCTGCGGTAGGCAGATCTACTGAGATCTTACACCATTTTCTCTCCTTGCCTGGAGTCACCAGCCTCTCTCGGCAACGGCATCCGGTATTTGGATACAGTGCTCTGATTGCTGGCACCAGCCTTTCAAACAACAGCGTGGGACGGTGGGAAGAGTTATCACAGAGAGGGATCCTGATGGCGCACTGGGGCCAATTAGTAAGAAAGTAAGAACAGAGCAGCCACAGAACTCAAACGGAAAATGGCATACCGGGGGAAGGCTATACCGGAACGGTCATCCTTCAGTGACCCTTCCGCTGCTGCTGCTCAGTTACTGTTGAAGTTAGTAACTCAGAAAAAAACAATCATGATGTGTTGAGGAAGAGAAAATTTTCCTCTCCCTCAAGCTGTGAAACATCTTAGCTGAGCAATACTTAAATGTCAACACAAATGTGTTATGGTGTACAGAAAAAAAGTATTATTATTAGAAATCACAGCTGCTATTGCATTTCATAGTCAGGTGGATTATGTTGTCTAGAAATAGTTTTTGAGAACAGCTCTTTGAAGCACCAGCTACATACCCATAAGCACCTTCATCTGCTCTATATGTAACTAAAACATACTGACATCTGAACTTCTTACTCGGAAACCAGCTTTTACAGCATTCAGACACCTTGTGATTAGAGGTTATGGTCTGAATTCAACTAAATTAGCTTATTTTTGCCTAACTAGCCATAATCATTTAAAGACTGGTCTAAACTCCTTGGACTATAGGGGCTTATCTCAATGGTAGGAATACCTGCACTGCTTCTCCCACCAGTGTTTTTTCAGTGGTTTAGGTTTGTTGGTCTAGGTTTGGGTGTTTTGTTTTGGTTTTTTTTTTCCAGACAAATTTAATAGTTTTGGACTTGTGCTTAAGGAGGAAATTTCACAGCTCTCCAAATTTAGAAATAATCTAGGCAAAGTGACCTATGTATTCCACCACTGTACAAGGGAGCCCAAGGTTCGGCCAGTCTCTTCTGAGAGCCTGGCTCTCAAATCATCACCAACAGCATTCTTCTGCTTATAAGTAAAACAGAGAAGCTGGTTTACTTACAAACAAAAGCAAATCTATGGAGAAGATGGTTTGGGGGGGTTGTTTGTTTGTTTGTTTGTTTGTTTTTTTCCCCCAGTGTATTTTTGTATTTTAATTCAGCTGCGTGCTCTCCATCCCATTAAAAAGCCAGAGTAAGGCCTGGCTTCTTCAACACTTGCCACTGCTCCTCTACTTTTGTGTCTTCTTTTTACCTCACATGTACTCTTAAAAACTGGCAGGACCTCTGAGTTTTGTGCTTTATGCCATTCTTTGTCAGATTAGATTTGCAGATTGGCCAGAAACAAGAAGATAGGACTTGTCAGTGTTAATGCCAGTGTTCTGGCACTATCTTTTCATAGGTCTTTGCATTTGCTGTTTTGCTAATCATCTAGTGTAATAAAGTTCAACTGCATTTTGCATCTAAGAACCAACTACCTAAAACCATTCTCCCCTTTGCATCTGAGCAAGATACATAATGGAGTTAAACTAATCAATTCCTCAAAGAAATAACATTGCAATGGGTACACCAAAATGAAGTATTCCTCAGCTATTACAGATGGTTCCATACGTGCTATTGAAAAGTTTCCACTTTAGCGCACAATGAATCAGACCCTAAACACAGTGTGTTGAAACTAAATTACTAATGTTCCATCAATAAACACATTTACTGTTCTCTAGTCTCGTTGATTATTAAATGGCTTGTAAGGTCACGTAAACACTTTTCCATGACTTCCAAAATAATCATACCTGGCATACACTTTCCTTTTTCTCCTTAAGCTATAGTATTTTAGGATTGTCTTAAATGGATCTATGGTGTTCTCCTCCTTTTGATATTCATTCTTAGAACAAACAGGTTCTTCAACTGGTATCCAGTTTTATTGGCATGTAGTTGATTAATCATATTAAAATATAAATAATCTTTTTTTATCATTGATAATATAGAGCTGAAAACACTCGCATTATACTTAGCTCATGTTTTTTTAATTAGTCATTGTTTGCTTGCTTATACCTTTGGCAGTCTGAACAATAGGGCTAAAATAATCTATGCTTTATTTCCTACTACCAGTCTTCAGGGGAGGGGGTGAGAGAGACAGAATGAGCTTTTAGACTGAAATACCAGTTTCCAAAAACTAAGCTGAGGAATAAATATGCAACTTCCTAAGTGCTAGTGTTCTCTCACCTCCCTCCTCCAACTTCCCTGCACTCTTTCCAGTCCACTTGTTTTATTTAAAATATGAGGGGATGGATGTAAGGAAGGAGTCACAAGCACTGACCCACTAAAATACATGCAAATTTGGTCAGGCTGAAGCTATTAAAAATTGCTACCTGTGGCTGATCCTAAATCTGACCTGTTATTCTTGCTAGAGAAAGCTGGCATAAAACTGATGACAACATAAATTCCACATTCATTTCCTCTGATATGCATCTCAATAATGTTTTCCATTTTACTGGTACCATATAGAGCAAGATACAACCTTACTTTAGCCTTCTTGTGCCTTTAGTTATATATAAAACTTTCAGTCCTTCATCTCAGCTGAACAATGAGATAGACAAGAAACAATGCTGAAGACTGAAGCTTATATCCCTGTTCTGCAAGATGGTACCTAGCTTACCTAACACAGTTAGAGGTGACCTGTACTTCAAGTTTGAAGCCCAGCTGTTTGAAGACTGTATTTTCACTTCTACTAAAATAAAATGGTATGCTGCTCCACGCTTTTCCTTTTTGCTAAAAAACCCTCGAATTTTACTTGCAAAGGAAAAAAAAATCCCCAAACTTCCTCATTTAATACCAGACACTGAGTTTAGCTTACATAGCTTTATCATACAACCAGGTTTTCAAAATTCCTTCTCGTCATCATTTAGCTACATATATTAAAATTAATTAATCTTGTGAGTTTCATGTTTAAAAAAATCAGTCATGGAAAAATTAGGATTGTTACGCTGAAGCAAAATGCTATAAAACAAGGTATTACGAAAGCTGTCTCTCCCTTTCCCTTTGCATATAAAGCCTTAATATAGTGCACATTATGAGATGTAGTTTTACCAAGCAGGCCCATATTAAATGGTAAATTCTTTAAAGTCATCAGTATTGTAATTATCATTCAATATTACCATAGGATATAACTCCTGCAGCAGGTAAGACTTCATCCATAATGCACACCAAATTAAGTTTTGATATGAGAAAATTGAACAGTATTACTTAAAAGATTACTTACGCTCTAGCTCCGAGTTGAAACCTCACTTCCCCATCCTATTACAGAAAGGGAGGAGGAAGATTTATCCTTATGTATTAGAGCTGTTCAAGTAATTGGACTCTTCCTGGCAACAGCAATTTCCTTGACAAAGCTAGTAATCATAGCTCCCACTTTTGTTGCTATGTGATTCATTTTTGTAAATTGAGTATATATTGCATAGTATCTGACTGGTTTTCAGTTGTTTTGTTTTTCTCTCAGAAATTATTAATTTGAAGTTTGGTCCATCTCTCACTAAAACCAAGAGAAATATTCAAACCATCAATACAAGTATTTGGATTGGTCCTTAAGATCTAAAATGTGACTGCCTGGTCCATCATTCCTGTATGTGCAACTAAATCAATTTTGGGATAATTTTACCTCTGAAGGAAGGTGGTAGGAGTATGACTTCCTGCACCTATCTGAGATAAGCAGTAACAATCGCACTAAAACTAAGTGGCCTTAACAAAAGGGAAGCTGATTCCAGTAACTACAGAGTCAGGTTAGCTTGCTCTACCTTTTATTCAAGTTTTACCATTCAAGCCAATGTCACTTGGGAGGATGCAATTGTTTACCATGCCAAGAACATCTAGACACTAAGAACTGATGAAAATTACTCTTTGTGTAACTTACAATCTATTAAACTTCAAAGCCAGATTTTGGCTATTACTCAAGCTAGCATAAAAAAAGCAGCATCGAAGAGTTAAACAAAAGACAGGACTTTCTGAGAACTCTTTAGTTAAACTTCAGTGTGAACATGACAAGAAGTACTGCTTCACTGAGAAGTGAATACAATATCGGAAATGGCAACACTTCTATTCACCACTTTGTCCGGTTACTCTTCCTGGGTATCTGCCCTAAGATACTATTTGCTTTAGAAAGAACAGCACTTAAAACTTTTTTTTTTTTTGTTTCTAAGCATATGTTCAGGATTTTGCGCATTAGCCCAGAAATGGGTTTTGAATGGAAATTGTTCTGCAATCCTGCAATAATTTCTTCTGATATCATGACCTTTAAAGACCCTATCACGCATGGACAATCATGAACCATTCATTGTCTGTTTGGGATGAATCAGGTATCACGGTTGTAACTTCTGCAAGAAGCGGACCTACCCCAAGGAGGCAGCAGGCAGCCACATGGAAGACCTCTGAGCAGCAGGATGAGTTCATGATCTTCTTCCTTCCTTTGATTCCAGTGTTTGTTCTTGCTACAGGTCTGACTTCCAATCTTAGCCTTTCTCTTGCCCTGATTTAACCTCAGATGTTATTATCAAAGACTCCTGGTCTTGATACAATCAGTATTGGGTTTTTTTGCTCTGGCTCCCTGGCTTCTCTTCCTGATCCTGGTGGTGAATTTGGTGGAGGGACGTTTGCTTTCCTAGTCAACAGGCCTTCCTACCTGCCTGTAAGAAGCGCAAAGCAGGGGGACAACAGGAATACACAGATTCTTATCTAAGTTCCCTTTTCTGTTTAAAAGAGAACAGAAGGCTGTACTTGATTTACTGTTTCCAAAATACTCTTTTCAACATATTTCTAAACAACCCTTGCTTTTATTACCTATGTATTTTACCTTCTCCTTTTTAGTAGCCCTAGAAATGTATCTGTCCTTCTGCTGCATACTGTTAGACACACATAGGGATAACACAGGTGGCCAGATTTAAAGTTTGAAAATCAAACACAATCAACTTCACATATTTTGAGTGGTTAAAATATCATGACTGCAGGATGCATGAGGCTGACAGTGCTGGTTCTGCTGCCAGTGACGACATGGAGCCAAAAGAGAGAGAGGGTCAGAAGTCAGAGAAATTAAATCACTCCAACCTCTTCACCACTAACACACAAATCTTCAGCTTTTTGCAAATTGAGGCATATTCACCATCTAAATATTACCAAATAAAGTTTCCAAAAGAAAAAAAAAAAAAAAAGTAAACCAAACCCTTGAACTGCTTGCAGTGATCTCATACAGAAAGCTATGATAAGCCACTACAGCAAAGGAAAGTGCAAGATACCCTCGGTTCATACTTACAGGAATTAATTATGTATCATTAAAGTTCTACTAACAAAATATCTACTAACAAAATGTGATGCTTTAGAAACAACCAAACCTAGGGGACTTCAGTGTTCGGAAATGGGGAAATTTTAACATTGATTTGTATAGTTAATTCCTGTAATTGGTAAAATCCAATGTCAGAGAGACTATTTACTTTTGGATCCCACAAATAGTTTGACATAATCCTTGCTCAATAATCATATTCATACTGTAAAAAAGTAAAAAGGATTGAACTTTTCAGCATAGCTAATAGAATAAGACCCTTGCAAATCATATTTAAATAAATGCATATGTTTTAATACCAAAGATTGAGACACTTTCAGGAAAAGATGCTTT
This sequence comes from Nestor notabilis, assembly GCF_000696875.1. Lineage (NCBI taxonomy): Eukaryota > Metazoa > Chordata > Aves > Psittaciformes > Psittacidae > Nestor > Nestor notabilis. Next base: position 39,260 of record NW_009921270.1, on the reverse strand, counting down.
TGGTAACACATATTAAGAACTGTTATATGTGGTTTGATTTTTTTCTGGACAGATTTTATTTGAGTTTACAGACAAAATAATCTATAGCTCAATATAAAAGGAAGTATTTGTTTGGAGGGAACAGAGAATAGCATGCTAGCTGATGACAATTTAACTTTTCAAGCTTTACATACCAACTACTTGTAAAGACTCTGGTTAGTTTAATCATTATAATGAAAAATCACCTAACACTTCCACCGATGACTAATTTTGCCACCCTGTTGGTAAGTTGATCAATCTCTCTTGCTGCACATATGCTGAGCACACAGCTTCCAGTACGTCTGGCAAAACACACAGGCTTTTTTCCTTCACTTGGATTCATAAAGCATGTCATGTCACTGTCTTGCTTGGCCCCCTTCCATTTTTTCATCTTTCCATCCTGGTATAAATGCCTGTGCAAGGTAACTGAGATAGAGCTTTATAATCTGTGAAAGTGTTTTACAGGACTTGGAAAACGCCAACAGAGTGGCCCCAGTGAGGCATATGGTGTTATCTGACATAACCTCAGGTACACCAAGCATCTCCCAGAAGCCCACAGAGCCCCACAAGTGGGGTGCGGAGTGCTGATAGCTCTTGTGTAGCACCCAGCAGCTCCTCAGAGAGCTCTCACACCATCTCAGGCATCTCAGAAGGAAGCAAGTGCCTCTGTGTGGCACTTCACACATCATTCAAAATCAGTATCTCTCCCTGTGAAACAAGGAAAAGATAACAGAAAATCCCACAGTAATTCAAGCTCAAGTTAGCAAAGAAAAGGTCTCTCTCTGCTTGGACAAAAGAGGGCGTGAGCTCTCTCCTAAATTTGAGCTCTCATCCTAATCATCACAACTACTGCTCAGAGAAGCTTCCTTAAAAGATTTTCTGCTTCCCGTTTGTCCTCCCATCACTTCCTGGGAGTTAGAGAGGGTCCAGAGGAGGGCCATAAAAATGATCAAAGGGATGGAGCACCTTTCTTATGAGGAAAGGCTGAGAGAGTTGGAGTTTTTCAGCCTGGAGAAGACTCTGGGGAGACCTGCGGCAGCCTTTCAGTTCCTAAAAGGGGCCTATAAGATGGGTAAAGACTTTTTAGCAGGGCCTGTTGCAACAGGACAAAGGGTGATGGTTTTAGACTAAAAGACGCTGGATGTGATGAAGAAGTGCTTTACAGTGAGCGCGGTAAAATACAGGCACAAGTTGCCCACAGAGGTGGTAGATATGCCATCCCTGGAGACATTCAAGGTCAGGCTGGATGTGGTTCTGGGCAACCTGACCTAGTTGAAGATGTCCCTGCTCACTGCAGACGAGTTGGACTAGATGAGCTTTGAAAGTTCCTCCCAACCCCAACTATTCTATGATTTTTTTTTTGGCTGGCTGGACACCTGCAAGTGTTCACCCACTTCCCCATTTATCAGTAACCTGAGTCTCACAGCACCCTGCACTGTAACATTGCACTAATGTTAGCACAGTCTTACAGCAAGTGGCTGTCTCTGGAGAAAAACATTTACTAGTTGTAGTAACATTATATATGTAATATTTACCTTGGCTACCTTTCCATTTTTTTATGGTATAGCTATTACAGACAGGTAATAAATTTTCAAAGAATCAATGTTCCTTCGTATTCTTTTCCATCCATTATCCTTTTAAAAATATAATATTGCCTAGTCTTCTGAGTTCCTCAAAATCTTTGCATTGCAACTAACCTTCTCTTAAAGTTTAAGAAACATAAAATTCAATCGGCAAACGCAGTTCCTTGAAAGTTCTCTAGTTGAGGATGAGACCAAGAAAGAGAACTCTTTCTGCAGACATGCAACACAATAGCCTCCAAACCGCAATAACAAAACGAATGTGGTATTCTGCATTACTTAAATACAAACTCACCAATCCCTGCTTCTGTATCTTCTTTATATATGGCAACAGTTCTCTACAGAAGCAAAGTCAGTGTTTGTATTCTTCTGAGATCTAACACACATGCCTTGCAAAAATCTCCATAGGCTGGATTTTCTGCATCTCAGGTAAACTAGAGCTACAGTGTAACATGACCTGAACTGACAAAATGACTGTGGACTGGGCAGTATCCCATGGAGAAACAGTAACATACATTGCCTGCTACCTTTCCTATTGAATTATAGACATAGCAAGAAAGTAACTTGACATTTCTACTGAAGGAGGCCATGTGACTACACTATAATCTGACTACAGAAATCTGATTTCTTCCTTGCTTAAAGTATTGCGAAGACCAAAGAGGTAAAATCACAGATCACACTGCTGTAATGCAGGAGCAACCATTAACAACTCAAGCTGCCATCTAGCAACCAAAGTAAAGGCCTGAGGATGTAACAGCTCCTGAGTTTCTGGGTCTCACTCTGACAATATTCCCCCTTGTGGCCTTGGGCAAGTTACTTAACCTCTCCAGATGAGAGTCCCTGTCTATAAAAATGAGGATAATGATTTACTTACCTCTCTCAGAGGAGATGTGAAAACTAATTAAAATAATTTGTGTAAAGGGCTTTGAACCTGAAAAGCACTATATAAAGTGCTAAGGAAATAGTGTTTATATAAAAGACTGAGGGGAAAAGAAGATTCAAGTTACACAGTAACACACCAGTTTAAGAAAGAAACAGCTTGGCTTTCATTTCTTCCATTTTTACACCCAATCAAAACAATACATCTTAGATAATTTTCCTACTGTGAAATTAGTTTAGTTATACTGGACATGGGTATTGAGGCATTTTCATACTACTGATTATTCATATTCCTCTTTTGCCCAAACTTAGTTAAGGAGATGGTCCAATGAAGTAATACCAAAGTTGTCCAATATTCCAAAACTTGGCATAAACTGTGATAAAATTTATTTTTTTTAGGAATATTTTTACCCATAAGCATTGTGACACTTGTTTTGGTCAAGACCTGGATACTGTTAACCTACTTATGCTGAATTCGCTGAACGTCATTGTCTTTATAAAGGATTAGATGAGGCCTTCACTATGTTATTTTACAACTGTGGAAGAACAGTGCAAATGAACATGGGAGAATTGTCAGCAGGAGAGATGCATTCTTCTTTACTCACACAATTGTGTGGCTGGATCTCAAGAGCAGCTGAGCATTTTATTTACACTGTTTGCAAATACTGAAGCGCTGTGTAAGAACAGCAGTTTACCTAGTGAGAGTGATGTGAAAGTACGCTAAAGCATACCACTACCATAACAGAGCACCTGACAATCCCTGGGAGTGAGGTATTTATCAAACACAGCCAAGCTGTTAGGATAAAATTATTTTTTAGGAGAAGAAAATATCTCTTTAATGTCATCCAAACACCAAGTCAAATTAATTGGTAATCTTCCAGACTGTGGCAAAGGAAATCTTAGAACTGTAAATTAAAGAAAGATATCCCAAAGGTAGCAAAGACTCATTCTGGGCAAAATAGTTCTTCATAATTAATGCCATGACTACATCTTAACATCACTTAACTTCTGGAAAGGTATTTAGTAATAGCCAAATAAACAGGTATTTACTGTCAGTTCAGAAAGCAGCACAAAATTCATTAAAACAATCAGAGAAATAAAACAAATACATCTTCATTAGATATGTGAATTCTAATGGATGGTTTTGATCACTGTTTATTAATGTGATGACATTATCAAGTCATTCTCTGTTGAAAAAATTACATCCATTCCATTAGGGTAAATTCTGTTTCAAAGGCTTCCTAAGAAAAAGAGTAGCTGTAATATAAAACTAAATACCTACCTGTACTGTAGCAAAGCATCAAAACAAATAGCCAACAGATCATATTTTACTTATAGCACCCTACCAGTGTATAGCTGATGACTAAGGGGAAGTGTGAGGAAGTGGGAAAAAGAAGAGCAGTTACTGCAACAAACATCTCCACCAACACATTAAAAAAGACTCATTTCCCCCTGCCCCCTTACCACAGAGCGGGAGCGACTAGCTGCTGGAGAGAACAAGACTACCCAAACTAGGTGTGTAAACCAGACAAGACTTGTTCTTTGGTTTCAGGTTCTGGTTTGAGTTTTGGTTTTTATGGTGGTGGTGTTGTTTTTTGGGGTTTGGTTTGGTTTGGTTTTAAGGTGGTTTTAGTGTTTACTTAAAAAAACAATAAATCCAACAATGTAAGAACCTGCTTACACCTATTTAGGCACCACCATAGGAGATTAATTCAGTATGACTGTACAAGGTGGAAGACTGGACACTAACAAAGCAGCATGGAGAGGTGTTTGAGAACCATCCTCACATACCCACCTCATTTAAAATCTGGGCAAACCAGTGTGCTCTTACATTTCTGATCAACAAGTCTAGACCATACTGACTGTTTCCTTGCGTATATTTGAACACAACCCAGAGTTTGGAGTTCAATTACTTTTATTTACAATACATCCGTGTTTTCTTCTTTGCTTATGATTACTAATCAGACAGATCAGAACTGTTGATTAATGCACTTCCTAATTACAAACAATTCTGTAGATGGCATAATTGCTTTAAAATGCACTTCTTGATTAGTACAAATACATGAATAAAAGTTTTTGTATAACAAGGAAAAAAAAAAAACCAACAGCTTAATAGCCTCCTCAGCATCACTATACCTGTTCTGGCATCCTATTACAAACCAAAGCATTAGCATTCTGAACCCTAGTGAAATATAGCAACCAGAAATTCCTCTAGTTTAATGTCTTTCTGGTTGGATAATTCTGTTATGATTTTCAGGAGGTATACTTCATCTTTAGAATAGTTAGATACTATTTTAGATTACTGATGTTGAAATTTGAACAACTGGAACTAATCTAGAATCCCACACTGCTTCATCTTTCGTACTGTAAGTTTTAATTATTCTGCTATTTTATTACACTTCCCAAACAAAAATGAGCCTTGGGCAGAAAGACTGGAGAAGATGCTCAGATCTCATAATACATTCTGGATAGCAACGTGGGGCGTTCATATCAAGTGTTGTTGTATGGCTTCCTTCCCCACTGTAAATGAGCTCCGTGATGCATTTGTTACTTCTCCAAGCTGATTGCTAATCATCCACAGATATTAATATCCTGCTGGTCCCTGTGCTTTTGAAGAGTTTTCTTTGTGTTTTTTGGGGTTTGTGGGGATTTTTTTATTTAAACAAGTTGATAGCCATTTTCAAACACCTACCAAGAAGTAAACCCAAGATGAGTCAATGTTGTCAAAGAGTTATTCTGATCAGTAACTTTTTTAAAAATTGCAACATTTTAAATATAAAATTAAAATTATAAAAGAAGATGAATTCTAAAACATGTCTGCTATCCTGGGTAAAGAGAAAAAGCTCTGTGAAGATGCTGACAAGTAAAGTAACACTCCATGTGTTACTTTTTCTAAAGAAACAAGCATATACTTTTGATCATTTTACACATGACCTAAATTAATTCCTATTCTGATCATTTTAATTACTTCAGTAAAATCCAGACATAGCACTGTTTAAGTTTTGTGTCAAAGTTCACATTCATGTTTCCTAATGTAGATGTACTACTTAACCTGTAAGCTACAAATTATTTTAATTGACTTTGTAAATCATGTCAAAGAACTCAAACTTAAGTAAGAAAAGCTACTTTAGGTTGCCATAAACCCATTCCTTTTTCTCAGATAAATCAGTCTTCCATAAAAATGTATTTACAAAGGATTTTATTTGGAATTTGCTCTTAGTTATATCAAAGTGTAAGAGATCATCATTAATGCCTTTCTAATTAACAAGCGCTTTCTAATTAGAATTGTCTATAAAGTTTCACAGTTCTCTCCCTTTTTACCATTCACATCACCATCTCTGAGATAACCTCAGAGGAGACTGTGACATGACATTTCTTTCAAAGGGTGATCAGATATTGGAACAGGCTTCTCGAGGAAGTGTTCAAAAACTGTAGATGAGGCCCTCAGTGACATGGTTTAGTGTTGGACTTGGCAGTCCTGGGGTAAAGGTTGGACTTGATGATCTTAAAGGTCTTTTCCAATCCAGTTGATTCTGTGATTCTCTTTCCTTTCATGGACAGGACATGCAATGTGCTTCAAACACACCCCACAGCTGCTATGCCCTCATATGACTTCAAGATGGAGTTAAACTCCATCTCAAGTGCTACAACACAAAATATTTCCTCTAAGCATGTAAGGGCTTTTGTTGTTCTTTTATTCGTATTTTATGTCTGTGCACACAAAATTTCTATATAGACACACTTATTCTTCTTCCCTACAAAGAAAGCTAAGATTTCTGCAGGATAGGTCAAACTCAACACAAGTGACAGATTTACTGACTGGAAAGAAGGTGTGGGATGTTTTGTTGAGACATAAGCTTTAAATGGGCTGGAATAAGATACAGATAAAAGTATTATTTTATAAATCCAAACATTCATCAGCATGTCAGCAGCCCAAATTACAATATGCAGTGCTAACTGAAATAAAGTTGTCAGAGGATACTTGGATGAAAGGTAGATGTGATGGAAATAAATGAACTTCAAATAAATACCACAGTCTCAATTGTAGTTCAAAAGCCCTTGCAGCCTCAAATGAAGATTTATGAACTAATAAACTAAAACCATTCTTTTGTTCTTCAAGGCTTCACTGTAAACCTGAGAGACTGAAACTACAGTCTTGTAAGCAGATAGAGAATTGATAATCTCTTTGCAAGCTATCTTATATTTCAAAAGTCAGCGTATTATAACAAGTTTCACAATGAAGTAGGTAGCAATGTCACAAAGAATAGCAGCCACGTTGAGCCTGTAACTGCTGTCTGAGAAGTAGGGTCTGCCTACCACTTTCCTTCTGTTAGAGCTTTGGGTTCATGGTGTCTGGTACCTCCTCCAGGGCTCAGTCATTCACTAATTGAATTGTATGGTAACAGCAGTATGAAACTCTATTGTACTTTCTTCACTCGAAGAGAAGTTGGCTTTTGAGGAAAGGTGTTTTTCTTTTAACCTTTAACAATAAAGGCCTGTCTTCTCTTTGACACACAGGCGAGTGATTTTCCATGTTTATAAAAAGCTCCAGAAGTTTCCAGTGGAGCTACAGACCTCAGCAGCTACAGTGCTGATTCTTTGCAATTCAAATCACAAATACACGCGCACACACTTAAACAACACTTAGCATAACATATGGTAGTCCTGTGAGTAAATGCCACTCGCAGGCCAACTCAGTTAAAAAACAACCACTGGCCTTTTAGGATTTTAACCATTATTCCTTGAGTTAAAATCCACTGTCTGAAACCAACTATCAGTGCTATAAGTTAGCTTTCAGTCAAGTTTTACACGTTATTAGAACTGATAATTGACATTTGATGTAACACCACCCATCACTTCAGTGGAACCTTGCAACCAGACCTCCTAGGACTTCAAAGGCGGAGAAGACACTATGTTTTAGCTTGATCTCCATCTTCGTTGTGGCAGAAAATGTAAGCATCTATGGTAATTAGATGTTCCTAGTTACTATCTCATCCTACAACCTGTTTCAGCTAAGTGTGAGTGGAAGAAAATGTTTTAACAATCAGTATTAACAACATCATTATTAACAATGGTTTAACAGCCTCATTTTACTGATGAAAAGATAGAAACGACAAAATGAAAAGAAGAAAAGAATAAAGAAGATGTAAAAGAATTAAGCTGTCTCCAAATCCTATGTATACTTCCAAATTTTAACGTGGTGTCTGTCAGCCTGGTACTGCAGCAAAAGCAAATAAAAGGAGTAATAGGCTATAGACAGCGAGGGAGGTTTTAGTTTTAATAATTTCTGCATACTAACCTATTCTTAAAAACTATCATCAACTTTAAATTTTATTTATTAATGAAATAATTAAAAGTATTTTAAAAAAATCACTAAGCTCAAGGCATAAGTCCTTGGAACAGCATTTATGCAGTGCTTGGATGACAGATCTTCTGCTGGCTCTGCACATTTCACCCTCAAGGTGAAGATGAATCAGCTTCATGTGGAGGCACTCACCAACATGTCAGTTGGTCTGATGAGGAGATGTCTGTCCTAACCCATACCTTATGGTCATTTCACCCCTACATGGAACACTGAGTACTTGTACAAGCACAACCCAAGCTTCAGCTTGGATTTACAGTGCCTGTTTCCTCCCTTGTCTAAGGGAGGAAACCTTCAATAACGTCAACAATTTTGTTTACCAAAAATAAAAGATAAGGAAGGATTCTAAGTCTTGAATCGATCACTACCACCACCAAATTGTTCTCATCCATTTTCTGAGACTCACTGTCCAAACAGAGCAAGATAAACATTCACCGTCTTCCATTAAGCACCACTCTCAATGCGAGCAGTCAAATGCCCTGCGAGATAAAAGGCGCTATAATAACAGCAAAACACCACAAACTATACGGAAAAAGCAAAACCACAAACAGTTTTCAACCATCTCATGCCCTGGCCTACATGACATCACACAACTGCTTTTTAGCTTTGCAAAGCCCAATTACCTTTTTTTTACCCCTCCAAGTTTATACATTTCCTCCATAAATAGACAAGAAACATTCAGCATCAAAATACTCTGAAGTAGAGGTTTAACACAAAGAAGAAAAACAAACCTCCCCAAAAAACCCTGCACCACACATGCTAACGGTACATGCCTGCTTTCTTGTTTTTCATTCTCTTTAAGCCCAAATCATTACCCACAGCTTTAGTAAAACAAGAAAAAATAATCAGGTGCCAAAATGAAGCAAGACTGCAACATACCTCAAATGGCTCTTCCTAGATGAGGTGCTCCTTTTCCTACTTTCTTGTTATTTTTGTTAGAAACATTTTATTAGACCTAATTCTTTCTCTCCCAGGCAGCCAGTAGCTCTGTCAGGGCTTTTGATAGGTAACATTATCAAAGTTTATTTCAGGAAGGACAAGGTGTTTGCCTAGATGAAATAGCTACAGCTTAGCTTAATAAATTACTGGGAGACAGTATTTTAAGCCACAGATATCTTCCTCAGGTCTGTTAGGTTTTAAAAGTCTCAAAATAGCTAAAAACCCACCATACTAATATATAAATCACTGCAGAAAAACTTCAGTAGTGTTTATTCAGTAATTTGGGGGTTTTCTTTTTTTTTTTAGTTTTGTTGAACAGGTAATAACGAACTTTAATTTCAGCATGGATTTTAGACAGCTGAACACAAGGGAGAAGGTATTCGACAACAAACATTGGCTTCAGAAGAACAGCAGCTGAAGATGTGTACCCCACCCCCACTTTCACCAGACAGGAGTTACTCAACACTGGCAAAGCTGTCCATGGTACTTGTAAAGAGGAATCAAGCACATATTCTAAAATTAGAAATCTGTTAAACAAGGCCTAATAGTACTTGCTTGCTCCAACACGTATTTACAATGAATATGTCATTGTGTTTGTTACATGCTTCAAGAGTGAGAAAAGTCTAAGCAGAAAATTGTTTGAAATTGGATTCAAATGCAGAGTCCATTCCCAACCCTGCAAGGAATTCAAAAGATGGCTTTCAAAAAGTCATTTAAACTAGGATTAAATAAATAGCAATTGATTTTGAGTGCCTCATTTGAGTACAGAACCCAATAGACCGGTGGATCTGATTCTCACAAGAGTTGACATCCATGACATAGATGGAGCAGAGAGATCACACCCTGAAGTTGAGGCATTAGACTTCATTGTTTGTCAGGCTCTCAGATGTCATATAAAACTTACAAATAAAATTGGAAGTGCAGAACATTATTATAAAGAATGCCCAGTCATTTTGAGATGTGTGACAAGAGATCTCTATATTACAGTTTACCCCAAGTGAAGCAACAGTAGGTATGACGATCCAGTTCAGTAGTTTCAAAGTCATCATCAAAGATGACTTTTTAATGTCTTCACATTAAACAAAGAAAATTTCTAGATTTCCCCTGTCCAAATTAAAATGCAGTCTTACAAATTAATTTAGGGTTACTTATTCCCACATATCCCTGCTCAGGTCCACCTTCTGTACCCTCTGCTTCTGTTATCTTGTTCCTCCTCTGTAATGGCAAGTACCAGAAAGATGGGTTCATTCATTTAGATCATGGGAAACACAACTTTTCCAACACCCCAAATAATAAAAAAAACAAAACACAGAGGTCCAACTGCAGAAGAAGCTCTGACTGTAAGGAGCACGTACAACATGAATATAGTAACACTAAAGTGTTAACCGCTGAACTCCAAGTCTCTAACGAAAAATGAATGTCTTTTAGAAACAAAACTCCCACTGATTTTAAGCCTGTCCACTAACAATTATTCATGAGCTAGATTTCAAGTCCAACTAAAACACAGGTGCAGTAGAGCTTCTGCTTAGAAGGTCACTAGATATTGTTGATATTCCTAGCACAGTAAACATTTAGTATTTGCACAATGAGGTAAATTAAAGGTATGGCACATCAAAGTTTTTTTCTGAGAACAAAGACTGGAAACTGAAATTTTGTTGATAAAAAGTTATATATTTATACATCCTGTTTCTTCTGTTGTGCACTGGTCCAAAGCAAAGAATCCCAGTTCTTAGCTGCTACATACTGAGGCAAATGAAAGACCAATGGACAGATGTGACTTCGGCGTACTCTGTGAGCACACTCAATATCAGTCACCTGAAATCAGAAATTTTATGAACTGACATTTGACAGTGGACAGGCAAGAACTTTGTACTTTCCTCCATCTTTCTGAATACATATTTGGGTTTACAATGAACTGTATCAAGGCATAAAATGTGGAGCTCCCCTTGAAATTAGCATTTTGCACCACCAAGTGCTGAGATGCCTAGCGTTCTACACTAATGCCTGGATCAATAACATGGTCAGAATACATTATAGAAGGGAATACTAGATTCGCTTTACTTCTATGCATTAATGTACTGATGAAATCATTCATAAGTTATTAGTCTCTCTCTGTATTGCACTGGGAAGAATGACTATCAAAAAAAAAAAAAAACCAAGGTCAAAAAAGTCAAGATTCTTCACAGATGCAGTAATGCAGGGGAAGACATTTGGGAATGCCAAACTGGGAAAGCGTGATATCCCAAATGTCATGCAAAGTACTTCTTTCAAGATAAGTGCCAAATCAACCCTTTTAACAGACAAGATTTAACAGGATAATAAACATACTCTGCTCTATTAGAAACACTTACACCTAGATTTGCAACAAGGAGAAACAATCATGTCCCTTCCCTCCCCAACCACATAAGAAGGGAAAATCAATCCTGACTGCTATCAGCCCCTTGTCTAGAAAGTTACTACTTACATTACAGCTCCATAGCAGCATCTAAAAGAAGGCTTCCAGCTTCCTGCTTTTCTCCCTGCCCTCTGGCCGTGCAGTCATGCTTCTTCCTTTGCACTGGCACTCACGCTTAAATGAGTAGGTTATGAGCAAGTTCAGTGACCTGAGCCAGCTAGGATAAATACTGTTTTTCCTCTCCTGGATCCAATTTCTCTTGGCTCAGTTCCTTGAAGTGACTTACCATCTGGTCATACAAGAACAAGAAATGGCATAAGAGGGGGCAGGACCACAAAGTCTGGCAAGAAAGGGAGGGGGGAAGGTTTGACAGCAGTCCAAACTGAGCTACTGCAGGTTGGTACTCTCCCTACTCTGGTGAAGGATGTCTCCTTCTAGATACCACATCACAAGAAAATCATAGCATACAATACATACAAGGAGACAAATTCTGCCACTGGACAAATACATACCAATCCTGGTATAACTGGAGGAAGTCACTTCTAAAACAAATATTTAATAGATTTGATGTCTGTTAACAACCAAACCATATGACCTCTGCTTGCTATAATTATTTATAGTCAACTAAATTCAGACCAGAAACAGACCATTAGTATCTGGATTTCAGTGGATAAGACAATGAATTCCCATAGATTTGTACCATTTGGTAAAGTTTTTCCAATGACAAAATGTCAGAAGGAACCTATGAAAAGCTTGTTTTAAATGTATGTCTCGTTTCTCAGGTACAGCAAGTTATTCTAAATAGTCATCCATAAAACAATTAAGTACATTCTTCTTTTGAATGTTTCAAAAAGAAACTGTAATACAGGAAGCAGGAATTTACTAGTTCTAATATTTTAAAGCCTCCTCATATTAGAAGTCTGATCTGTAAAAGCAATCCATGTTGCTCAGCTTTTAGCAGACTGATAAGAGTATTTCCTTCTCCCTACTGCTGTTATCTCATGTTTATTGCTGTCTTGTTTGCTGTCGCTTTTCTTGAGGAAAGAGTTAACCCTGCCTCTAACTGTGAGCTTTCCCTAGCTAAAGAAAGATAAAGCAGGATTTAACGACCATTTTCAACTAGCTTCATAATACACTAAAAGGTCACTTGCTTGTTCAACTAATTCTGACTTTAAGTTCAATAGCTATTTTAAAGACACTGATCTTCAAACTACTTTTATTTATAGAACAAAGAAAATAAGCCCAGATTTTAAAACAAATCCCAGCAAATGCCCTATACATTTCTAATTTACCATGTTCTTCAGTTAATGGTAGTAGTTCTGGTTACCTAAAAATATTTAAAAGATATTTTAAGATTGCAAAAATTAGATTTTTTTTTTATCAACATACAGAGATGGACCATTCTCATGATGAGAAAGTATGGCAAACCAAAATAAATAGCTACATCTGAATATCATTTCCCCTTTTCAGTCCACGTAAGGTATTTTCTTTATTATCATAAGATGAAGAGAATAGCTGATTGTAATATATTTTAATATTGCCAGGAGAACTGGATAACAACTTCTCCCTGCAAGCTGTGCATGTTGTCTCTTTAAATTAGGAGATTAATTTAACATTCCTCCAGTCTAAAAAAAAAATAATCACACCACAATTTGAGAGTTAAGAGTTACATTCAACTACTGTTCAGGCAGTTATGCCTACCTTTGAGATTGTATTTCTAATCTGGAGGCATTATTAAAGCTTGTTTCTGGGGAAATTCACTACTGGAAGAATTAACTTCTTTTTTCTTTCAGCTGGACCCCAGGTCTTTCAAGATCAACAAATGTATTTTCTCAATTCATATAAATTGCTTACTAAAATTTTATTGTCAGAGTGGTGGAAGGGAAAGAAGAAGCGATACAAAGTCTGAATCAATGCCGGAACCTGACATCCTGGTTTGTGTAGTTTCATAGAAAAGATTCAGACTGCAGCATCTTGTTTTCATTACATACATTTATGTATGTTCGTTAGAGATAAATATACACAGATACCAAAATCTTATATAACACTATTACGGCTACACAGGGAGTCCACATTCAAAACAGTATGTAAATGCATCTAGTCAAGTATTTCTGACCTATTTTGTTGAGTATATTTTTACATATATAATTGGGTCATGTTCCACTAATACCATACTTTCCTCTTCAACTCATTTTTATTCATGTATTTTATCACATTTCAACAGCTTCTGCTAATCCTATTCTCTGTCATATTTGGATTAGAGCACTGTAGAACTTTAACATCATTTTAGCTGACAGATAGGATTTCTGGCAACCCTAAAGATGTGGGTGGAAAAGGCTGCAGAGTGAAATGTTTTTCTTCATGCGCACCTATTAGTTACAGTCCCAGGCTGCATTAAGAGACCTGCAAACAAAGCTCCAGATTCAAAAAGTGTTTGAAGAAAATGCTTCAGTCCTTTTTATGATTAATATTTGTAATCCAACTATTAAATAATTCACAAAGAGCGCTCACTTTCAGGCTGCTAGGTGGGTCAACACACCTGGAAGCAATAGCTATTTACATAATACAGATGAAATCCTTGAAGAGAGGTGCTAGGATTTATAAATCATTTTTATGGTAACTGTAACAGCTATTTTGCTAACACCTCCCTTCCACAGTTCCCTCTTTAAGAAACCCCCCTCCTAGATTTCTGTCTGTGAGTCTTCCTTTTTCATAGCATTTTGAAAGTAAAAACGATTAAGTGGTAGGCAAATTGTCTCCTCAAATCAATGACACAATGAGGTCAGGGAAGATTGTACTTCCATGGGAATATAGCAGGTTGAATGTTTCCTGCATACTCTACAGTTGTGCATATAATTTGTCTATATTTATCACAACCTTCTTCTCCCCCAAACTTAGATTAAAATAATGCTATGGTTGCTAAGGTAAGTACTCTAATGTTAAGAAAAGACAGAATTGAAATTGCTAGTGCAAAGGTAGTTCAGCCCCCTAGTTCAACACAGAGTTTGATTTTTTTTTTAAGGCTCTACTATTTTTCTCCACAGGATTCTGCTTCATTTAGTGCACAGGATGCTCCGGGGATTAATTTGGGTTATATAGTGAAGGAGATTGTCAGTAGAATTCCAGCTTCATTTGCTGCAGTAATAGGAAACTGTAGTAAATGAAGCAGAGGAGTGCCTCCATCCCTTCCTTTCCCCTTTTCACTCCCAGATCCTTTTTCTTTCCTATTTCCCCAACTCATGTTTGCTGCCTCCAAGAGTTAAAGCCTCTGACCAGTCATTTCACCTCTTCCCTACAACTTCTCATTGCCAAGAATGGCATCTGCCTCCAGCGTGGTGCCATCACCTGAAGATTAACAACAGGTATAGGCTCCCTCTAACACACTGTCTGGGTAGCTGCAGAGAAAGCGCAAGCTTAGGAGAAATGGGATATGCAGGCTCACTAGTCAAGATGAACTGCTGTGACAAGTTACCATCAGATCCTGAGAGAAATAATATACAAACAGTAAGACAGACTGGCTATTACCTATTTTGGTGGGACACAGCTCGGCGTATTTTCTCATTGTTTTCCTCCAGATGCTTTGCCATTGAGTTCATGCAGTTCATTAATTCAGTCTTGCTGGACATATTTATTAGAAATACTTCAAAATTCTTACTAACTCTGTGCTATTTTAATAAACTTATTTATAGTGGAATAACTGTTTCAACTTTCATTTATTGACAGGTCACACCAAAAGCCTCAGAATCAATAAATGCTAGGAAGTAGCTATAGTCCAATGACACTTTTATATATGACCACACCAGAACAACTGGATACAGCTTTTATTTAAATAACTAATTACCACTAGTAATATATTAAGCTTTTCAGCTGTTATTTGATTTGAACCTATCACATCAAGAAAACTAAATCAGTAAACAACTTTTTTTTATGTGCCCAGATGAAACTCCCAAGTTTATCAGGGTATAGGTGGCAACAACAGAAGCACAAAGTCATTACTGAGCATTAGAATCACAAACAGATCAATATGCAATTGTGGGAGTGAACAGCACACACAGTGACTCCTATTAATTGAAGTCAGTTTAGCTGAAACTCTCATGTGACGCATCTCGGTCATATACCTCGGAGCTGTATGCTGCTAGAGCAGTGGGCAGGAAGAGCAGCTGCCTAGTCTGAAAAATCAATTCATTTTTATTCCTTGCACTCAGATTCTGGATTAGCAAAAGCACATACTATAGCTCTATCCCTACATTTCTAATCCTATTCTACATACGTTTCACATTCAGACTACAGCATGGTAATTGTAATATAGTTGGGGTCTTTTTCCCTGAAACACAACTCCCTGAACCATGACTATGTGACATTTCACCATGTCATAGTGTTTCTAGTCCCCAAATCAAAAAGCAGAAAAACATTTAAAGTTACCTGTAAAACATTTTTTTTTTCATATTTTAGGTCTAATTCCTGATCTTTAAATACCTATGATAAATTTTCTTAAAGTAGCTCATGAAAAATCAGCTCAACTTTCTCCATTATACTCAACACATTCTCCTACATGCAGCTAACTTCTGGAAACAATGAGGCATACTTCATGAATGATCAAGGGATAAGAAGAAGAAGTAAATGCCATGCACATGGGTGTATCTCTATGCTTGTTATAAGAGAATCCTATAAATTTTCTAAAAATTTTGAAACTACCCACCAAAGTCCCAGTAAAACTACAAAGCTGTTTGGATTAGTCTGTTGAGACTGTTCTTCCCAAAGATCAAAAGATAAATTTTAAGTTTCAGACCTATTCACAATCATTCCCACATTACAAAACTAACCCATAATTTAAGACTGTATTAGGATATTTCATAATGGAGATAGGTTTTCACACAGGAAAAAAAAAACAAAACCAAAGTGTTTTCAGTATTAACTTCACCACTTCACCTACATTTCTGCAGAATAAGGTTTACAGCACTGCAGCTTTTACATCCTGCTGACTGGTAGCATCAGGGAATGCCACGCTCCTCACTGTCACATCATGTGCTGATTTCCTTACTCATCACATATGCAGTACACCCGCTGTATCCCCTTCTCAAGGTCCACATGTTTCCACAGTGTTGAGCAGCCCCAGTGCTGGTTCAGATGCCACTTTGGCATACCTATATTTTAAACTCGTGCTTCTCACATTTGTGGGTCCCTTATTTACCTGCTCACAAGTAATACTGGTTTTTACCTAACTTTAAAACTACAACATCCTTCAAGCAATGCTAACAATTAATAAGATACTTAATTTGTTTTACATGTCTTCATCCCTTCCTCTTAGAGTGTTTCAGGTTCTAAAACTAAAAATCACCATTTTCAGTTTTTCTTTCTAATACAGCATTTAGCCAACGAAATACACTAATTCTCTTCCCTATATTCATCTTATTTTGTGACATCTTCCTGGAAAGAAACTGCAACAGAGCAAATCCTAATAGCAAGAAACTGAGGTAAGAAGTTGAAATCATGTGTACGTACTTTTAGAAAGTAATAGTCATACACCAGTAACATATTCTGGTTTTATGAAGTTAAATTTGCAAAATTACATTCTAATCTGACCGATCAAAACAATTTTCCAACTTATTTAATATCACGTAAGTCTCAAGCACATTAAAGAGGCTTCTTTCTAGAGCATAGTCTAGAGAGATTTATTAAATCTGTAGGTTTTAAGTAGCTCATAAAAACAAGACAGCAAAACTAGATACCGAACATCTTAAATTATGAGCAACACAATGAGAAGCAACAAATGCCACCAGCACTGCTGACTGCTAAATTATGATATTCCACAGTTTTAACCACCTTTTTTTTTGCATACTATTTGACAGACTTACATTGGCTAAAGCTTCCAAGCCCTATTAAAATAAATGTATACCTGCAATATACTTCTTTCTGAAGACAGGGAATATATTTAACTCAATCCTTTCTTATTCACACTGCAGTTCCAAAGTTCATCTTAAATCCCAGTTCAATTTACTTCAGCCTTCTTCAGTAAGTTTCTGACAGCTCTCTTTGGTCTACATACTCAAATAGTCAAGTCTTAGAGATACTTAACTTCTACTGAGAATTATTCTTTACAGAAACAAATACGCACAACAGATCAACAGATTCTTTTTGCTTGCTTGCTCTTCTAATGTCTTTCAGTTTCTTCATTAAAATATCCTTAAGGCCACAATTCCTAATGTTGCGTATAACCACTTCAGAAACTGCAGGTCAGGAATGCAACTCCCAATCTCCTTACCATCTACATCTTTCAGTTAAGCTCTGTATCTATCAAAATTTCTGAATACACCAAAACTGCTTCTGGCATTTCTAATCTTTTGGGATACCTATGCTAAGCATTCATTTACCTATCTCTCTCCTGAGGGTATGCTAGGGATAAGTTTTGAGCATCTGCAGTGTTCACCTGTATGCAGTATTAGGAAAATAAAAGGAATCTATCTCCCATTTTAATTAATAACCAAATAAATAGTTACCACTTATGTATTTTATCCAGTGTCTAAAAACTTAAAAAAAAAAAAAATTAAAGAAATAATCCTAAGAACAAGACTGGAAAGCCATGTGTCTTCATTCTGAACTCCTTCTGGGAAAGAACTTGAAAGAACAGATCACCACATGAGCAATATTCAACACTATCTCTTCCTCCCTTAAGGAAACAAAAGCAGACAAAAGTATCTTTATGGAAATGACACATGCATGCTTATTTTCAGAAGAGTGTTCAAGGCTGCTGAAATCCAAGTCATCAAGGACGCTTGCAGGCAGCTCAAAGATAAGACCTAGGTGGTACAACCAAGACAGAAGCATCTTTACAGCATTTTGCGGCATTGAGAATTCCCATTCCAGCTTTTTGAAAACCTGCTCCGACATGCCCAACTTGTCGTATATAGAGTTAAGGTTCCTGTGCCAAGTTTCTAAATTCCATACTGGGTAACAGGTAATGACAAGATAATTATGATTCTTCAGCATCACAGAGGACACAGGACTAAGTAACCTGGGCATAAGGTTAAATAAACAACAACTACCCCAGCCATCAACTGTCCACACATCCACTATTTGACTGCTTACTGTGTTGTCAGGGTGCAGGGTCCTGTGAGGGGCTGCCTGGTTCTTTTTAATATTTTCCTCAACTATTACGAGGCATTACCGTAAAGTCTTTCACTATCATGGGAAGTTATCACTTAAATCTTTGAAACTATTTTCTGAAGTGTGCTTGCTATGACTAGGAACAAAAGCCTAAGGACTTATGTTTGTTTGGGGATCATGTAGTGAACAAAAGCTTGTTGCACAGTTATTCCTCCAAATTTTATAGTATTCTCACACCTGAGATCCCCATCTTCCCCCAAAGCTCCACCAACAGAACTGTCAAAAAAAAAGGTTTCATCAACATGTGTTGATGTGCAGAAGAGCTTGGAAATCTGTGCTTGGGAAGGAAACAGCAAGTGATGGGGGATAACTCTTCATAGGCTTCTTCGGGTTTTTTAGTCCTTGACACTGGCATTGTAATAATCAATTTGTAGGCTTTGTAGTGGCTTCTTTACATGTCACTTTACTGTGTTTCATTAGAAGAACATCTTATTTGCATAAAAGATTAATTTTGCAGCTCTAAAGCATTAGTTATTCTAGCCATTCTGTTCTAACTTAACTGACAGACAGCTAATACAGGTAATTGGAACAGAATAGTTACACATGTTCACACTATCCTTAAGATAGAAAATATCCGGTATTTGCACACATACTTACATACACATATTTCCATATTCACCCTCAAGTCTGTACATCCATAAACATTTATAATCAAAGGCTCATCTCTGAAGAACTGGAGAGGCTATTTACATGCATAATACTTAAATGCTCAAAGTGTGGCTACCCAAGACAGTACTTCAAGGACACTCCTGAAGCATCCTGGCTAAATGACGCTTACTTAGCATCTCTGAGTTCTCTCCCACAAATATGGAATGACAGAGAGTATTTTAGGCCTCCTAAAAATAGGAATGACATGCCCAGGGTCAGAAAAAGCACAACTATGCCAGGATAAAAGCATTATAACTGACAAACGTGCAAGCTCTGCAACACCAATGCATACTGTACATAGAACTACCTAGTTATGTGCACACATCCAACTCAGCTAAAATAGTAACACCGTTTCTTAAATATAAGGGATTCACAGTACTGTATATGCAGTCCGAGAAAGAGAAGAAGCATGAGCAAGAAATTTCTGCCAAGATTTTATGCAAGTTTCAGAAATCTGTTTTGGAGCATCAGTAGGTACCCTGCTTGCAAGACCTTGAGGAAAAAAGTGCTTAATGGCTGGTCTCTCTGGATCTCATTAAGTGATCATGTACACAGCAGGGCACTGAAAGGTACTCAACAGAAACCTCTTAGTAACATTTTATGTCACCATGCAGTTTGTGTTCTATTTGTTCCTTAGGAAACTTAGAAATCAATTCAGGTTTGCAGAACCAAAATATCATACATGAGAATCTGTGCCTGAATACTAATTAAGAGTATATATCAGCTACAAGTATGAATAAAGACAAAATTACACAACACAAAACATGCATGCTGATGACAAAGTAAGCATTATGGACATGCTGTTCATCTTCATTCAATGGTGTTCTGTGTCAGTAAGTAGAAACCTTAGTCCGTTTTTTAGACTACTCTGCATAGACATTTCCAAGCTATGATCAGACAAAGGAAAACACACACTAATGTTCGGAAGATTGATCAGACTGGAAAAAAGCATCAGATACAGCAGAATGGTCATACTACAACTAGTATTAATCGAACCCAATTAATTTGAGTTTTACCTTTACTCAAAGCCATGTTCAGTTTCGTGCACTATACTCAAAGGGCAAGAGCAAAAACCCAGTGAGCAGTATTTATATCACAAAAAAACAGAATCAAAACATACATGCAAATTAGGAAAAAGAAAGTACCTTATTGCCTTTATTTGTCTACTCATTTATACTTTCAGAACAATTCCCCACAAAGCCTTTTATCAGGAAAACTACCCCCAAGTAACTCTTCTTGCTGAACACAAGTCAATACCATCTACCAGAAAAATCCTTGAAGAATGTTTACCTAAGCAAACTTGAAAAATACCATTTAACTTTTTACCCCTTAACCGGTGGGAATTAATGAACCTTTCTGATGCAGACATCACATGTGCATAGGCCAATGGTCACTACTTCGGCTCCCACTGTAAGCAACAGTGAAAGAGCTCCAGCATTAAAGGATGATTCCTCATCCTAAAACAGCTATGTAAAATGGGGATAATGAAGTATCCCTTCTTCTCTGTCTCTTAATGATAGATAATCACACCCTTAACAGCTTGGACTACATAGCTACCTCTAGGATGGTTAAGTGACACTGAGTATATGCCAAAATCCATAGTAATATTTTAATACACATCTACTCAGTGCGTATTGAGAAGATGAAGGGCTTGGTGCCAACTTGAAAGAACAAAGAGCCACTGTATTGGTCTAGCAGAGTGTGGTTTACCTATTCATCATGTTACACAGTACAGCTATGCTTATCTTAAAGACCTTGCATGGGATGCATCTCACCATTATCTAGGATATCCTGGATGGGGAACATAGGCTTCCTGTAGCACAAGATCAGGCTTTCCATCTGCCAACTTTCTCTATAGTCATATCAGTCACGTGGACGAAGTGTCCCTATCTCATATAGTTTTCTCTACCACAGGATAAACCTTACCTTTGGGTCAAACATGGATAAAGCCTGATTTTAGCAGGATGCATGCCCAGCTCTTGCTGAAAACAAGGCACTTCCAAATGTGCTTCAAGCTGGGCACTGCTGATAGAAAACTTACATTTAAAAATCTTGACCTGCTTAAACAGCGATAAGAATTTTGCTATGCAGTTTTGTCCTTCAGCCCAAAAACTTGGGGATATTTTCTGTCTAGTATTGCCTCTCATATATGCTTGAGAAGAACAAGATTGTGTCCTGGTTTCAGCTGGAACAGAGTTAATCTTCTTCCTAGTAGTTGGTGCAGTGCTGTGTTTTGGATTTAGTCTGAGAATAAAGTTGGTAACACACCAATGTTTTAGTTGTTGCTAAGCAGTGTTTACACTAAGTCAAGGACTTTTCAGCTCCTCAAACCACCCCAGCAGCAAGTAGGCTGGAGGTGTACAAGAAGTTGGGAGGGGACACAGCCAGGACAGCTGACCCCATCTGACCAAAGAGATAAACCATAACATATGATGTCATGCTTGGGATACAAAGTGGGGGCAAAGCTGGCCAGGGCCACTGCTCAGGAAATAGTTGGGCACTGGTCAGTGGGTGGTGACCAATTGCAGTGTGCTTCACTTTTCTGCATGTTCTAATTCTTTTATCATTATTTTCCCTTCCTTTTCTGTTCTATTAAACTGTCCTTATCTCAACCCATGAATTTTACTTTTATTTTTCTCCCCAATTCCCTCCCCCATCCCACTTCAGGTGCAAGGGGGTGAGCAAGCGGCTGTCTTGACACTGTTACATCCTTACAACATTAAGCTTTTCAGCATCTATTGTAGAGTATCAAGCTGTTTGTCACAGTAGCATCCGCCTTAGACAATTCTTTCTCTGGCAAAAAAAAACCTCTTCAACAACGAAATAATTGTAGTAGCACATTGACCACATC
Organism: Nestor notabilis; assembly: GCF_000696875.1. Lineage (NCBI taxonomy): Eukaryota > Metazoa > Chordata > Aves > Psittaciformes > Psittacidae > Nestor > Nestor notabilis. The sequence goes on along the minus strand of NW_009921270.1, from coordinate 17,424 downwards.
TTGAGTTTGGGCATATGTCCCAAGTAGATCTATTTTGAAAGCAATGAAGCACAGCCTAAAATTGAGTGGGATAATATGTCACTATCTTCTACCATGGAAGATAACTCCTGTGCGGTTTTTTCTTATATTGTTTGTAGGAAAGTAACCTTTGAACTCCTTACATGTAATGCTAATATTGTTATTGTCAGCATATGTGATATTTTTCTTCTAAAAATATAATCTACTGAAAACCAAAACAGTACTGAAAAGTTTCCATGTAAAAATTGGAGATTCTATTTTGTATCAGGTTTAGATGTTGCTCCAAGTTCCTCTCACAGCTTGAACACGTCCCCTCCCCAGCCCCACCAATTGCCTATTCCTATGAATGTTACAACAAAATCAGCTCAGAGAGTCAAAATATGAAAAAAGGCAAGGGAAAAAACCCTTTACATATCTTGACATTCTTAAAATATGAACTACTTATACTTTTTGTACACCTGGGTTTTGTTCAGTTGTCAACAGAAAGTATTAAATCATTCTGCTTCTCAGTAAGGATAGTAATCTTAAGGCCCAATTACTTGCATAATTGGAATTTGGAAGTTTTAATGAACTCTAGTTTGTACAATGCTGTCCATCACAAGTATGGACAAGAACAATTTAGAGAGTTATATTCTCCTTTATAATATGCAGAATTAAAAATGATTACTCATTTTGACAAAGGTTGATATGTCTAAAGTGTTCAGTGTCACCAGGTGATCTGAGGAACGACTGATTTTCTGCTGCTGAACAGAAACTTAAGCTACTTAAGCAACACAAATGTGTTTCTAAATGTTTGAGGGGTTTTTACTAGTATTCAGTATTAAGGGGTCTGAAAAAAACCCCTGGCATTCTCTGAAGTGTTTAGAACATGTGAACAATCGTAATGTTTTCCACATGGGACTTCTACTTCCTTTTGCAGCTATCTGATGTGACAGCCATCTGAACTTACACACTTACAGTTATTTTTAAACACTGCTATAATACAGCAGAAGCAAAACAAACTTTGATTTTCAAGTTAAAGTTTCTAAACAAATTTCAGAAAACTTACACCACATAAAAGACTCAAAGACAAAATCTTGTTGCAGTAATGACTGGGTGACTAAGGTTTCAGAAGACCACACATTCGCTGATAAACCATAATGACAAGTGCTAGGGTTCAACAGCATTACTTAGACTAAAGCAGTAAGTGTCTGCAACTGCAATTGTTTAGAAGTTTAAAAGAGTTATTTGGAAAACAAACAACAAAAAATTATGCCCTTTTCATAAGCTATCTGAAATATTTCAGAGAATTCTCTTAATCTCTCTGCTATGCCTTCACAAGTAGACATATCAATAATATGTTGTCTGAAGAGATTCTCAGCTTAGATAGGCAGCGTTTCTCTTATGAAAATGATCTTGTATGGTGAAAGGTTTCCCAAGATCTCCTCCTAGCAAAATTAAGTCTACACACAGTAGCCATTTGATAGCAGTATCTCTTACTTTCATTTGAGAAGTTTGTGGGATTTTTTTAAATAGGATTATACTGTCACTTGCATAGGTCACTTTAACATCAGAGGGATTTCCAGATGCTCAGAGACTCACATGCACAGATCACTGTATAGGAAGACTGCCTTACCATAGGGACTTTAGGGATTAACCAACCACCACCATGCTTTCTGGGAGACTGCAATAGGACCACTCAGAAATCCAGATTTTAATCACTGAAGAACAGGTGATTAACCCATTGAATTGATGAAAAAAATAGGGCCAATGGGGCAATACTTAATCACTTTGTCTATGCATTAACAACAGTTATTTTTTTATTATATACAGGACATCTCTTTAGCCTTTCCAGTATATTAAGTGCTATATGCCTTCTAAACAGAGCTTACTGCAAATAACTGTGTTTAATTGTAATTCCCACCCTTCTTCCCTCAGAGTTTTTAGAAGTATAGGAGAGATGGGAACGTGTAAGGGAAGAAAAGTGTAGGGGAAATTTCTGGTCAACTCAAATCCTAACACAGCCATAGGTAAAACCAATCCAAGAATTGCATTTGGGTGTTCCAAAAAAGGAGCTAGTGAGTGTTTAAGGTCTCTGCAAGAGTGACATTGTACCCTTAAACAAATGGTGCTGACTTTGTATTTTCACATACCGTGTCTCTTCTCTTGTGAGGACTTTTTTAAAAGTGAAAAAATATAATTATTTACATATTTCACCTGAGGTACCTGATGTTATACCAAGAACTCTGCTCTACCAGGGTGGAAAAAAAGAAATAGTTTACTGAAACCAACACCTGGACAAATAAAGTTTAAAATGTGTTGGTACTGTGGACACATTTAGAATCTTTGATAAATTCAGTTTCATGAGAAAGGTGATAGGTGGCTGCAGTTTTGCATTTCAGTTTCTGAACCTTGAAATCTGTTCCTCCCACAAAAGGAAGCTGCTTCAAAGCTTTCATATCTGGAAATGAAAGCACCAGAGTAATTGCTAGAGGATGGGCTGCCGAACTGCTCTGAACTGGCTGGCATGCCCCGCACTTCGGGCTCTTTGATGAGAGAGGCCTGCAGCTGAACAGATTGGGCCATGTGCATCCCCATTCTAACGTGCATTGGAGCCATTTGGAAACAAACAGCTCAATCATGAAAAAGGAGATGTGAGGAAAATTTCAGCTCCCTGATAAAAAAGAAAGAAAAAAAGAGGAGATACTCACTTGTCTCATTGCTCCTGTTTTAAGCATCACCAAAGATGCAAGCTTTTCTTTATCTGCTTCTGTAAGTACTTTTTTTAACAACTACATTAAGAGCATCACCCATGGAAAACAAAGAGTTACTTATAAGAGGCAAGGGCTAGTGCATCATTCACCTGCTGCTGATGCCCTAGTCAGAGGCTTTGCAGACCCAGCAGGCATGCAGCCTAGCAAGTTTCACTGAAGACTGCTGTCAGGTCAGCAAGACCTTCTGAGTGGTTGCTTGTATACAGCTAAATTTAAGGCCACAGCATCCTCCTCTCCCTCTCAATAATACTCAAGAGAAACAGCAGTTGGAGATAGGCAACAAGAAGTTAAACAAATGCTGTGCATCATCTGGGATCACATTTTGACCAAGACCTGGCCATCAAAAAGCCACATAACAAAAATGCTATTTAGCTTGGCCAACTTCACGGAATCTCCAAGCCAGCCTGTGCCGCAGCAAGTGCCCAGGCTCTGGCTCTACCGACAACAGGTACTGAGAGCCAACTCCAGCTGCTCTGAAGTTTGGGACTCCACCTTTAATGAGCCTAATTAATTTACTTTCAAAGTAGCCTGACTCCAGATTGCACTGTATTTTCCAAGTGTCTTCCATAAAGCCAGGGGGAAGAGATGCATGCTCCTTTTGAGCCTTGCCATGATCCAGGGCATCCCTCCAGCTCAGGAGCTGTCCAGCCCCTCTCCTGGGCCAAAGGGAAAGACCCAATGCCTGCTCCCAAGAGGGCCTAGGGAAAAAAATACGAAAAGGGGAAACACTGCAGAACACAGTATTCTGAAGGAAGATTGAACTGGGATTTGATTATTACAGCCAGTGCTCAGATGAAGAATTACAACTGCTAAAAGCTTTTTTTCTTTTAAATACCTTTTTTACCATGAAGTGATACAGAAACAGAGATCACTGCCCTCATCAAGGTGCTTTTATTTCCTTATTCACTCCCTCAGTTTTCTAACATAAATTTTCCTCTGCTACTGACAACTTCTGCATTATTTATACAACAGTCGAAGTATAATTGACCTCTTTCACATGAGTGAATATCGACATATATGGGGAAAAGTAGGGCAAGGAGAGAATGCAGATAAGTAAAAATGTCCATATTCGTAGAGAAAACAGTTGTACTCTGACAACGTGACAGATTTTAGATGTACTGTTGTTCTGCTTTTATATATAGTTGATGTCTAGCTTATAAAGGTTCATTTAGCTATAAAACATCATGTTGAGCTGCTAACCCAAAGGAGGATAGAAATGAATGAGAAATTCTCGTGACCAAAGATGTCAACAAGACAACCATTTTGATATGATATAATTTTTCAGAGTACCGGATTCTTCTTTCTAGACCATTCTAATTCTGATTTACTTTTTACCTAACATGAAAATACAATTCCTACTATACACAGTACTGTGATAGCAATTGCCAATTCCCAGGTTTTAGTGGAAGAAAGCTTAAAATGCACATCCTATTTTATTCTCCACATTATCACCTTCTGTTTTATCCTAATATAGCAGATTTTTCCCATTTTTTTCCCCCACAGCACTTCACTGAAAAAATATATTTTTATATCTTACACCCTGAAGCTTTAACATGACAGTGTATTCCCATATAGAGACACAATGCCATGAATTTAAGGGGGTCACATATTACTAGGATCATCTGAGCAGATTTCTACATACAAATTACACAAAGCTATTTAAACAGATTCTGCACCACAACTCAGAAAACCTGATTTAATCTCAGTCATAAAGCACAGCAAAACTACAGCCTTGAAGTACATTAAGGTTGAACAAGGGGTGGCTGTGTGCAAGCAGGGAAGAACCAAGCTAGCTCCCAAAAGCAGTGTGACTGTTCAGGTGTAAAACTTACTGCATGTCAGAGGGGCACACCCTCTAGCAACATAGGGGCTGATGTTCTTCTTCTGTTCTCCAACAGTTTTGCCTACGAGAGAAGTAATACCACAAGCCTTCCTGTACTTTGCCGAGCATGATTATTTCCATCACTACCATTCATGCAGACCTGCTTGGTTCCCTGCATACTTCAAGCAAGATCCAAAGCCTAGCAAAGCTTATAGAACTCTATGTATCAGCTTTGGTATTTAGGTTTCAGAAAACATCTGAACTGACATGACTCAGCATCACCTACAGTAATGTGGGGTGCCTCCTTCCAGGCAAGCCCACTTTCATCAGCACAGACTGGACAAGAACAACTTCAACAAGCTGCCCATAACTATGAATAAAACACTGTCACAATACAACGGACCTTTACTTACAGTTTTACTGACAAGGTGTCCATCTTTCTGTGGAGATGAGGGTAAAGTTTTCACTACTATTAAGAACTCTACTGCAAGATACAAGATTTATTCTTTCCTGGCAGCACTGCACAGATTCTGCAGAGGGACAGATTTGCTATTCTACACAGCAAACCATTTATCTCCAAATACACTTTTTAAACCCAGACTCTTGTACAAAGTTAATGCACTATGAGGTTGACATATTCCCCATGAATCAAATACAGCAATAACTGCAGTAGAACAAATAATTTGAGCTGAATTTTAATTGGGTACTTCCAAATAAACCACCATACCCCTTTGGACCAATTTCTTTATTTGCAAATGTTAAAAGCAATTTTAAGCAGTCACCACGCAATAGTTTCACACATAGATTTAATTCTCCACAGAAAAGATAGTATTGTGATTAGCACTATTAATTTAGAGTCAGAAAACCTGGGTTCTTTGCCACAGGCTCCCCAACAAGGCCTTGGGCATATTACTTAGGATTCAAGTGTCCCATGTCAGGTGTCTAAAAATCAGCTGATTATATCTCTTTTAGTGATCCCAGACTTTTTATAGTCTGGAAAAGAACAGACACCTCCAGAGAGCAGCCTGCCTAACACCAAGACAGATGCCTAAGATAGGTCAAATGAATCACCTTCTGAGGATATTTAAAGTCAAATGAGATGAATCCCATCCTTAATCTCCCTCTGCCATTGATCCCCATCTGTCATATGAGATTTATGTTTCATCACATCAATAGAACACTACTTCGATTGGCTCCTACATAATAAAAATTAGCATCTGATGTGTACAGACTTGTATACTTCACAAAAAAGCTGATCCTAAAATCTCCACTGAAGTCTTCAAGACAGGCCACCTGGGTAGTTATGGTTTTGGCTTTCAGTTTGTTTCACCCAGTTACGCTATCACGTATCAGAGTGACAGTGTAACAGGACTAGATGTTCTCCTATATTAAATTCTCAGTGAAAGGGGGAGCAGAAATCTCATATAATTAACACCAACCTCCAGACAAATAAACTGGCTCCTATAGTGGGGAAGCTGATGTAGCAGAAAAACCTTCAGAAACTGCCTTCTGGCATGAAGTAGTGAGGCTCTTAAGTATTACTGGAGCTAGAACTAGTTTATCTCCTTTATGCCAGATAAATTCCCTCCTGGCCACACAATGCTAAAATCCAGCCCCTTTGTACCATCCCACCTGCAAATAATTCATGTCCCAGTTGCGAGGATGGCATTATTCATAAAATAGCTTTCTTCAGTAACAAGCCAAACAGTTTACACAGTTTTCAAGTGGAAAGTGGCAAATAAGATTGCTGGGAAACAGGAAACTTGTTTTTTGTTTAAAACTGATAAATTCTTAAGTTATACCAGAATGAACGGAAAGAGATTGTAAAGAGTAACTCAGCACAGCTTCTAATTAGAGCTCCAAACTGAGTCTCCAAGTCCCCTAGCATGAACAGTACAGCCTTAATGACCAGCAAAACATACATATATCTAGCAGAGTGCCTAGCAGACAACCATTCGCATTTTCAGGTATGAAGTTTCTATGACACAATTAAAATCCCTTTGAAGAAGAAGGTTGATATGATTATGGCAATGAATTGTTTAATCTCTGGGGGCCTTGAATAACGGCACTTTTACAACATTTGGGCTATTTTTTTTTCTTTTTTAGAACAACAGTCCATGTCCCTAGTCAAAGATCTGGATCCTATTACGCTAGGCACAGTATAAACACATTAGAAGATATGTCAGGCCCTGTTCTAAAGAGACTGCAGAGCAAACACTGCTTCTCACAAACACGACGCAGCTCTTGATGAAACAGCTGTCACCAGCTACAACCCACATTTGGAATTCACCATGTTAACAGGGGATATGGAGAGGTAAGCCATCACCCCTGAACCTTTTCCTTTATTCCATACCAAAAAACAACTAAATAAAAATCAAACAAACGAAAATACCCAAAAAAACCTTGCCGACCACACATTAGGATATGTGCCAAAAAAGTAAAATACTGCTTTTGATTTTTCCAATATGTCTAGGCAAGCAAGCAGCCTACAAAACCAAAATAAGCTTAAAAGCCTAACTAGCTATTCTAAGTGACGGTGACAGTAAATTACTTTTTATGCAGCTTTCCAATTCATCTATAAGTGCTTTGAAGGTGGGGGGAGGAAATAAATCTAAATTTCTGGGATCTAATTCAGCTCATCTAATAAAAGGAAATATGATTCACTGAGAAATACATTAACAAGAATTCTGGTCTAAGTGAGCCAGGATTACATGTACAGTATTAGGCCAAGTCCAATGGAAAAAGCAACGTGGCCTGAAGCAGTTGTTTTGTAACAGCAAACAAAATTTCAGCATGTGTGTGTTACAGGCTCACTCTGTGTGCCTTATCTAGGAAAAACCTCCACATATTTACTACTGTTGAAACTGATAGCTATCATACATGCTGTGACTGTAACTACCATTTGCAAGGATACTGGCCCATATGTTGAATACACTTACTGCATGTTAATCTTAGAGACTAACTAACTTGCTGTGACTAACCAGCTAATACTGGTTCCATCTCTGCCATGCAGTGTTTATGTAGGTTGTAATCTTTGTACCTGCACCAACACGTACAGAGTTCTTGACCATCACTGAACAACACACAGTCCCTCCACTCTCATACCTGTCTGCTAAGCCAATGGGCTTTAGTTCCTCCCAGTCCCACCAAAATTTCACATACATACAGAAAACTCATACACCCTGTAACAACAGGGAAACAGCTTTAAACTACAACAAACTTGACTAATCACCATCAATAACTTGGTGGTAGTTTTTAAGAGTGGGAAAGTTCCAGTACATTCCCCCGTTCTTTTTTAAGTACTACAGCACAAGATAAACACTAATCACAGTTCCACATTACTTACAATACACCTCTCAAACTTCATACTTAGAACTTATTTAATACAATTTTCTCTAAAACTGATTGAAGCGACTACCTTTAAGTACCTTACTAGCACTATGGCTGTAAGTAGAACAGGCTGAACTAGTATTTTTCAGAATTTAAGGGTAAGTTCTTATATTACCTTATCTATGTAACTCCTAAGCTATTCAGAATTAGCAACACATTTATCCCCAAAGGACCAATAAAATAGCCAATATTTGACATAATGGAACAAAACTATAACAATCTGAATATGCCTTCAACTAGGCTTAGTACTCACTAAATCCTCTCATGGTCTTCTGTCCAGCCTTTCATTCATCCTTTCAAATTCACATGTTTACCAAAACATCTAAAGAAAACACTGCAAACTATACTAAGAGGTTGGGGGTTTGCCTCCCTAGAAGAGATTAATCTGCTTCATCACAAAAAAGGTCACAGAACTGAGTGGGAGAAGGCAATAACACCACAGACTAAGGCACACCAGGTGATAATCCCCTCCAGCAAATAAATTAGCTTTATTCTGTGAAATCAGTTAACACCATTGAACTCTTAAATAGTTTTAAATGCAGCTGAAAAGCAGAGCCATTCTAAGAGCCATATTTCAACCCAAAGCAAATTAAATGCTCCCAGTTTCATATTGATACTAAAAGGATTTTTTTTTTTTAAAGCTATAACCAGAGTAATATTGACAAGGTCCATTAAACTTGGCCAATTACTTTTCCTTCCTCCTATACTCAGTACATACATTTTGGAATCCTGTTGATGGGTACAGACACCTATGAGCTACCTGGAAAGGCAGAAAGAGGTTTTGGCTTTAGGGATACACTTGAATCATTCCATAACAGTGTAGAAAGTCTCTACTATGCCTGCAAAAGTCTAGTTAATCACCTTCAATGAACATTTGGCTGGCTGTTACTTTAGAAACCAGTTGATGCTACATGGATAAACAGTACTCAGTTCAAAAGTCTGAGTTCTAGCTGCCTGATATAGACACAAAATATTTATGATTCTTCTTTTAAATGCTGATTTTTATAGTGAGTTTTATGTCTTCTTCTCCTATAACAACACTGAACTTCCATCAATATTTATAAAGAATAATTTATTCTAGAGTAAACAGCTCAAAATTATTAGCCAGTGTACTATTTGTAAAGCCAATATTTGCATATCAAATATTAAAGTAGGTCCAAGTCATTATTAAAAGTGGACATATATGCTGAAAATGACAAATGCAAGAAAGAACTATTGCGTATGACTTCAGGTGGTTTGGTCCTAGATATTTTTACTCTAAGTTTTCACTTTTAGCATCTTCTCAGCCAGCTAAAAGAGCGTTAAATACACATTAATACAGAAAATAAACCTTACAATCCTACTATGTAGGCTCTAACAAAAATAAAACAAATATACAGGATAAGAGCAGCAGAGGCCTTACGCCACTACAGCATACCAGGAAGAAGCAACCGACCTCTATCAAGGTCACAGAGATATTTCCTGATGTTTCTCTGCTCTAACTAGCATCTGAGTAAGCTAACAAAGCTTGAAGCAAGCTGAAGCTGAAGAGCAAGTGCAAGATAACTTCGTGTTATATGATTAAGAACAGCCCTGAGGAGAAGGACTTCTGCTTGTTGGTTGATGAGAAGCTCAACATAAGCCAGCAGCACACGCTCACAGCCCAGAAACCATGTCCTGGGCTGTATCAAAAGAAGCGTGACCAACAGGTCGAAGAAGGCAATCCTGCCCCTCTACTCTGCTCTTGTGAGACCCCGCCTACAGTACTGCATTCAGCTCTGGGGCCCCCAACATTAAGAAGGTTGTGAAGCTGCTGAAGCGAGGACAGAGGAGAGAAACAAAGATGACCAGAGGGATGGAGCATCTCTCCTGTGAGGACAGGCTGAGAGAGTTGGACTTGTTCAGCCTGAAGAAGAAAGGCTCCGGGGTGATCTTGTAACAGGCTTACAGTACCTAAAGGGGGCCTACAATAAAGCTGAAGAGGGATTTTTTACAGGGGCATGTAGTGACAGGACAAGGGGCAATGGCTCGAAACCAACAGAGACCAGACTTAGATCAGATATTAGGAAGAAATTATTTACTGTGATGGCAGTCAAGACACTGGCACAGGTTGCCCAGAGAAGCTGTGGCTGTCCCATCCCTGGCAGTGTTCAAGGCCAGGGTGGACGGGGGCTTAAGCAACCCGCTCTAGTGGAAAGTGTTTCTGCCCATGGCAGGGGGTTGGAACTAGATGATCTTTAAGGCCCCTTCCAACCCAAACCATTCTATGATTCTAAGACTCATATGAAAAACAACTATGATGAAGTGATAACTATGGAAAAGAAAAAAGGAATCTACTGTCAGACTTTTCCTGAGGAAATATTAGCATGTCCCAGATACAGTTATTAAATGCAACAGTTTAACAAATACATCTCTAATTAAACACATGGGCTGTTAGAAAAGAGGTAAACTTTAGTTTCAGGATCCAGCAGTCCTGAAATTCAACCATCACTCTGCTCACAGTCAAAAATTTCACCCTCCTCTGGACTACTCAGGGACATACCTTTGGCAACTCAGTGGGAGGACACCTTCAGAGATAGTCTTACTTGCCACTTCAGCAGAGCTGTATCCCTCCCATAAGAGACACCCATTGCATTACCAATGCCACCAATTAATCATCCATAGCATGACACTGGAAAGAGGACATGGAAGATTCTCACCAAGATGAGTTTATCCTGATGAAAAGCCAATTCGCTGGCTCAGATGCCAGGCACAATGATTGTTATCTGTAAGGCCAGCTCCAGAACAGCTCTGGCAGAACACAGTTCTTCAGGTAGCTAAAGAGGTAGTCAGGTACCTGACTGATGGGCATCTCAAGCCCAAGCCAGACTGATGGGACACATCCCACATTTGAAAGAGGGATTAATTAATTAACAGGCATTAACAGGAATAGAATTCCTATTAATTAGCACAATTCATAGCTTTAGGACACATCTGAGGAACAAAATAGGTGGAAGAAACAGTTGTCAATTTCAATGGGTTTTAAATCAGGTCTCAAAGATTAATACCAGATAGATAAATAAGCAGAAATTTCTTGTCAGTAAGGTGAAACAAAAGAGGATTATAGCATACAAGGGCAGTTTAAGAGAAGTTCAGACAGAATCTCTTCACACTACATGCGTAACATATGATTTAATCTAGGAGGTGCACCAGAAGTTAATGGCAGCAAGTTCAACAGGTTGGGGATTTTAAGGCCAGAAGGACAGATGATTATCCACCCTGTTCTCAAGGATTGACACAAATCTGAAATCCAGCAGTTCCTGCACCAAAGCTAGAACTTGTGCCTGGTTTTAGAACTTGCACCTGGTTTTAGAACTTGCTAAAAGGAAAGGAAATACCAATCTAGAGACTTCAAGTGGAAAGGTGTCATCTCCTCAGTAAGCTGGCCCGAACACTTGCCACTGAGATGAAAAATTGATACCTTATTTCTAGTCTGAGCTCTTGTAACTTGCATGCCTGACCAGGCTGCTGTATGAACCTTTACATACTAAAGCACAATTTAATATTCTGGACTGCATCAAAAGAAGCATGACCAGCAGGTCAAAGGAGATGATCCTGCCCCTCTACTCAGTTCTCGTGAAACCCCACTTGGAGTATTGTGCACAGTTCTGGTGTCCTCAACATCAAAAGGACATGGAGCTGTTGGAGTAAGTGCAGAGAAGGGCCACGAGGATGATAAGGGGGCTGGAGCACCTCCCATATGAAGACAGGCTGAGAAAGTTGAGGCTGTTCAGCCTGGAGAAGAGAAGGCTGCGTGGAGACCTCATAGCAGCCTTCCAGCATCTGAAGGGGGCCTACAAAGATGCTGGAGACAGACTCTTCATCAGGGACTGTAGCGACAGGACAAGTTTAAACTTAAACAGGGTAAATTCAGGTTAGATATAAGGAAGAAACTCTTTACTGCGAGGGTGGTGAGGCACTGGAACAGGTTGCCAAAAGAAGCAGTAAGAGCTCCATCCCTGGCAGTGTTCAAGGCCAGGCTGGACTCTGCCTCAGGCAACATGGTCTAGGGTGAGGCATCTCTGCCCACGGGGGTGGGTTGGAACTAGATGACTTTAAGGTTCCTTCCAACCCTAACCATTCTACGATTTTCACTGATGTGGGAATCAAGAAAGCTTTCAGCATATGCAGCTTTCTAAAGAGAATGGTAATCTTCTAGGAGTCTCATCAAGAAGCAGATTTGGCACATCTGAAATGACACAACTCCTGGATCCCTTCTCCAAACTAATTCTACTCACCTAACATCCTTTTTGAAGTTGATCACTTTTCCTATTCTCAACACTTCCGTGTGTACAGCTGCATGTGGCTTCTCTGCTCTTTAAAGTAATGACAGATGACGTTTCCTGGATCTAACCCCCAAGTATTTTCTCAAAGCAACTCTTTAGGGGGAAATCATAATTACTGGAAGTAGGCAGAAGTGTTTCAGTTCACTTTATTAAAACACCTATTCAGATGTAGTATGATGAGAAACTAAATTAAATCAGTCCATAACAGCACTTTTTCCAACTTTATTTATTAAAATTGGCACCAAATACCAGAAGTATTCTCATGAATGTGGATCTTTCATTTTATTCCAGGTCATTGTTAAATGTAATCAATAGAGTTGGAATAATGGAGATTGCAATTCCCCATACACTATCTCTTCTGCAATCAAATAAATTTAAACCTGTTCACACAGACAGTGATGCCTTTCTACAGTACTATTTCTTACAATCAGGACATCACCCTAAGCTCATTTAAATGCTTTACTAAAGTCTAAAAAACAAAGTTCACAATTTCAACAGGAAATAGAAACAATCTTTTATTAATAAAAACAACTTTTAAATATGGAGATTTTCACTGGGATGTATTACACTATCAGTCTTTAAGCCTCAACTGTTTGCCAATTGATTGTCTTCTATCAGAACACCACCACGACACTAAGCTTACCACCTTTAGCCTTAAAAAACAAACAAAAAAACCCACTCTAATGTATTTGTCGCATATTCTTCCAAGAATTCCTCCCACCTCTAAGATCTAATGATAGAAATCAAACAGAAATAAAATACAAAGAAATATTCTCCATTGCTTTGGAAAAAAAATAATTAAAAAATATTAAAACTACATAACTACATGTTACAAGTGGTCATTAAGTTTCCAAATAAGAAGAGCTTGGTCTAACATTCACCTGTCAATGATGGATGTGTACACATTTTCTAGAAAAAGTATGATTCACAGAGACAGGGTCCTGAATCAGGAAAGCCATTTGTGTCAAGGAAGTTGCGAATGCTCCGCTGCTGGCAGTGTTCAGGGCCAGGATGCTCTAGCGGAAGCTGTCCCTGCCCACGGGAGTGTGGCTGGAACTAGACAATCTTAAGGTCCTTTCCAACCCTAAGAAGTCTGCGATTCTATGATTTCCATAGGGCATTCCGCAAAAGCACTCCAATTATTTCCAACTGTCATATCTACATAGTTATTCAAACACATGGAGATGAGGGAGTTTGCAGGCAAACATGTCTCTGATCCCAGTTGGGTAATGGTTGCTAACTTTCCCATACTGCAACTGCTACACTGATTTTCAACCACACACAGAAAAACAATACCCTTAAGATGAAAGTACAAAACAGAACTTGTAAATGGGCTTTTAAACAACTTGATTTAATCATCGCTGAGAAGCTTTGAGGCATGTATCCTCATGTATTTGAGGCACTGCACTACCTAGTCACTACAGCCATGGCTACACCATTAAAACTACTACAGTGCATTTGGCTACTACCATAAATCCTGAAAAATGCTCAGGAAATTTAAAGTCAGCATCAAAGAATCCCAATTGGTTTTAGCCACTTCTAAATAAAGTATTCACCTGAAATGTGTTAATACAATTATTCAGAATTAACAAGTAACAAATGGTTTGCTTGGATGATTTCTGGTGACACTTTTTAAAATCTGTATGGTCTTCCATTTAGAAGAACCATATAAATATTAATAGCTTGTCAGATAACTATGCTGCACAGGAGACATTCTAGATTTAGTTAGTGTTCCGTTACATTTCTCCCAGCATCTTTAGGGATGGCTAAAAAAGAAGTGGCATCCTGACTTGGCAAACCTCTGAGAATTCAAAAGATGGCAACAACACTCCCTCTAGGATAGAGAAGAAGAAGCATTCAGTGCCTGCTGTTTGGGGAAATACCTCCAGACTAGCAGTGATAAGAAAACTGGTTAAGAAAAATAATCAACTCTCTCATAAGCATTTATAGTAAATGCAAGAACCACGAAGTGCTATTCCTTATGTCACTGGGAAAAAAACATTAGAAAAGAAAAGCCAGCCTCTAAAACATTCTGATTATAGACATTGGTCAAAAACATCTCCTGAAGTATTACTTTTATTACAGCTCCTATCTAGCTTTTGGTCATTACATGCTTCAGGAAATTTTTTGGTTTATTTTACTTAAACCAGACAACTTTTTCTACAAATCACTCAGTTGGTCCACGCAGTCCCTGAAAGAGGTTGCCTGCAGCCTGCTCTTATGCTCTCATCAGAAGAAATCATGAAGAGCCCTTGCCAGTTGTCCTCCTCCTAATGCATTCTGCTTTGGTATCTTGCATTTCTGTAAAAGCTATAACTCTATAACCAACGTTTCCTAATCTCCCCTTACTGGGGTGTATTAGGAAGGAGTAAAGCCTACCCTAGCAAAGACAACATTTGTACAGGTACAACCATCCTGAAAACATTTGTTAACCTAATGCTTTGTTTATTCAGTCTGGCAAATGCTTTTATTTTATCTTCAAGTATATTTAGTAAATGACAGAGGTAAACACAACTTCATAGTTGGCTAACAAGCCTCCCTTATGTGTATTTCTAATTAAGCTTCTTCCTAGATACGGAGTAATGTTTAAAACAAACATTCTATAGAGAATCAAAGTAAATCAAATGATGAAGCATTTCTCTTTGTGAAACTGCATATTTATATGGGCATCACCAGCAGAGGGAAGGCGATCACGATATCCACACGCAATAATTCCTCCATGCTTTTCTTCTGGATAGGC
Organism: Nestor notabilis; assembly: GCF_000696875.1. NCBI lineage: Eukaryota > Metazoa > Chordata > Aves > Psittaciformes > Psittacidae > Nestor > Nestor notabilis. The sequence continues at coordinate 2,397 of NW_009921270.1, read as the reverse complement.
AGAAATATTTTCTTGTCCTTTTCAATTGCATTGCAAACTTTTGATGTCTCTTCCACAGCAGGTAATACGAGGTAGCGTGCACTCTTTATTCAGAACGCAGTTCCCAGTAAGACTTGATCTGTGTGTTTAAATGTGTGTATAAATATAAAACCACAGACATTCACACATAAGTATTTTTAAAATTGTAATCAGACTGCTAAATGGGCAAGAAAAGACTGCAATATACTAAATAAGAGCTTCATTTTCATGTGAGGAAACATCGGTTAACTGAGTTCTGTACAGCCGAGTGGCTTAAAAACTTCTGCCAAGACCCTAAGCTGGTCCTTCTTCTTACTTATTACAGCCAACCCTGCCAAAAGACCATAAAAATTGATTTTATGTTTCCGGTCTCTCTATGCTAGCTGGAAAAGTATAGATTTTTTTCCTAGCTTTCTGACAAACAGAACCTTCCTTTATCTCACACCTTCTCAACTACCATGTTAATCAACGCTGAACGTCGTCTCTCATATCTGATTTTAGTTATGATTAAGACAAGAGAATGTTTCAGATTGTTAAATCAAACATTGCTTTGTATCTATGGATTTAAAGGGCTTCTTGCCTGTCAGTGCTACAGAGAAGGCTACATCCCACTTGTGCTGTGATGGCATACTCGGTAAATGATTATTTTTCACATTTGTTCTGGGGAAGTGTTATAGCACTGCTCTGTTAGTCTGTGAGCTACCTCTTTAAATTCCAGTATCAACCCTAAAATGGATTTAGCATCTTTTGCATCAAACATTAATAAGGCTCACTTAGGCACTCTTAATGTGAAGGAAAATTGGGCTTGTATGAAATGGCTACACTGGAACATTTCATGCTTTTGCAAGTGCAGGAGTATGATTATTTCCTACAGTATGTCATTATCTTCTGCCCTGTGGTTCTTTTTTAAATTATCTCTTCTCACTCAAGCTGCCTACACTACATTTTTAAGCTATATAGTTTCAATTTATGAACTGCATGCATGCAAATTCTGGGCAACTATACCACAAGCCAAGTAATGGACCACATTAAAGTATACTGCCCTCAGACACTACTAATAGAGCTACAATTCCAAAAAACTTCAAGAAAAAAAGACACATATTTGACTCCTAAGACATAAAACCAGGTCATTTGTTTCCAAAGCAGACAAGCAAATACTATTCTAGACACATGTGGAATCTCCCTACACTTTTCCTGAGCAGGTTTATTTAAGCATGGCAGGAGATGTTATTTCATATTCTCACGAAGCAAATTAGTTTGCTGCCTAATTGTCCTTGTACCAAAAAGCTTCCTCTCCCCTTTTCAGGGTCACTCCTAAAACAATTGCTCATCCGTACCTCTAGACGTCAATCCACACAGGGAAAGGAGTCTCCCCTTGGGTTTGCAACTATCATCTTCCGTTTCTGAGGATGAAGTAACTCTCTCGGACAATAAAGCAGTTTAGACAGCGCGTAACAGATTAACACACAACCCGGATAGCACGCTGCATAGCCGCTCAGAGGATCAATATCACCATTGCTGATTAGTAGTCTAGTTGTGGTCTACAACATGTATGTGTATCTAAAATTACTCTACTGACCTTTGTACAGAATGTATTATTTCAGAGACAGTGAAATATGATTGCACTACAGCCTTCTGCATTGAATTTACAAGGTAATAAACACAGAGATCTTTCTTCTTCACCCACAAACAGCCATTAAATAAGGAAAATAAGACATGACATCCCCCGGACAGTCAAAAGGAATGATTTATTCGGATGCTAACATCTGTCTCGAGGTTGTGGCCAAGTGCTTTTCTGTGCTCATTTAGGACTCCACTTGGAAAGCTTTTCAGTTTCATTTACCTAGAGATTTCTCTCTACCACGTCTGATCTGACAGAAATCACTCAGCTGGGTCTGATGAATAATAGCAAAAGGCAGCTTGTATCAGAGATGATTGAATTACAGATTGTTGAAAGTGCCATAAAGGCTCATTCCAATGACTACATTTAATTTACTTACTATACTGACTACCAGAAGCTGGTAGTCGTTTGATATCTCTATTTCAGAAGACTGGGAACAAAAGAAATATTAACATTCTTCTCCACTTTCTTGCTACACTACCTAGTAGAGTTTCATAGGCAAAATTAACTTTTAAACAGAGCGCTGATCCCCTACCCATACGCTGTGGGGGTATGGGTCAGACCGTAACGTACCCAAAAATCAAAGCAAGGCAAGTGGAATTAAATAAGGGGAAGGAAATAACGCCTGAGGACACAGCATTAAATTGCATGGAAAGGAAATGCTTTAGCTCGACAGCCTTCTTCAGTAATGTACGAAAAGCTTTCTGTAAACTGAAGAACAGATGAGGAGATGCTGCCCTGCGGGCAGGAGGGGGGTC
>NW_009921269.1:137016-149417 GCF_000696875.1 Nestor notabilis | reverse complement strand
ATACATTTTAAATATATATTTATTTAAATAATATATTTAAAATACATTAAATACATGAAAATATATTAAACCTCACACATTTAGGAAACTTAGGAGTGATAATGTGGTGATAAAATTTTCAAGGAAGGCAAAGCAGTCTAGCTTCACTGACATCAGTGCAACTGTACTGATTTATATCAGGTACGGGACTGGACCAATATGTTGACTCCAAAACCAACATAAATTTTATATGTATGTGGTCAAAACGTTACTCTATTCCACTGCAGTGCTTGTATTCCAGTGTATACATATGTAGTTCCTATTTGATTGCACAATAGCCAACCTGCTCACAGCTTTTCAGCAGGCTTTATTATTTGGTGACTAGAATGAATTTGAAACTATATGCAGAATGTTTGAGTTACAAGTTGCTGATGATTCAGCTCAGGTTTTCTGTTTCTATTGCTGTTGTAAAAGGTATGTGAGAAAAATCAACAGTTTATCTCAGAAGGAAACAGAAATATCTGCTCACTAAACTGTGCTTATATGAACTGAGATGGCTGTGAAAGCTTATAACTAATCACAGTAAGCAACCTTTGTGGCTAGAATTCTGCATCAAAGAGTAGGATTCATGAAGCTAACAACTTTCAGATCACCCCTTCCACTCTTGAATTAATGTTATAAATGACCTTTCAGGAAGACTCCTGTGACTCCGTGACAGTCACACAAGCCAGAGAACTTTTTCCTGTATTTGAGTTGAGCAATATCAGGTTACTGCCTAATCCTGACCTATCATTAATCACTGCAGAGCCAGCCACAGAAAAAATATTAGCAGTCAGATAGAAAAGTCTGGAAGGAAAGAAGCTGCAATGCCTGACAGAAGCAGAAGTAAGTGCTCTGGCAGGCTGTTCAGCTTTGGAAAGCCCTCTTTGTCTAGCCATGCTCTCACAGCAGAGAGGATCAATAGGAAAAAATCAAATGCATTATCTTTGTTTACATCCTAGGCACAACAGTGTGAAAATCCTCACCAGGCTAAGGAGCCTGATGGCGTGTGATGGATGCCCTGTTTAAATGATGCCTTTGAAAGCTTTCACAACGCTCTGACAGAGGGCTCACTGGAGAATAAATGACTTTCCTTTAAATTACAAGTGCCTGGGTTGAGAAGACAGACAGTGTGAATGTTGCACTATAAATTCAATATATTCAACTGCTTCTGGTGCTAAAGAGCAATTCTTAATGGTGAAAACACGCTCAAGTTTGTCTTTGACCCAAGGAAGTTTTGGTTATCAGTAATGAGAAAGCTGAGACATTTTATTTTGAATTATTTTTTCTACTTACAGAATATGCTTGTAATAAACAATAGAAATGTGCTTCAGGCTTGAATTTGCTATGCTGACAATCCATATAAAAATAATGCATAAAAATCCAATGAAGCACTCAAGTGTGCATTGTGTATTATTCTTAAGTGCATACTGAGAGTGTACCAGTATAGCTATTTGGTATATTAAATGTGTTATGAAGCTTTGGAATAATAGATGAAATATCTGCAGATGGCAATATTACATAAAAAAAAGCCTTTCTTTAGATAAAGTACCAATATGTCACACAAAGTATGTGAGGTTATTGGTAAAGAAAAGTTTAATCTTTTTGTAAAATGTTCACACTCATGTTCTTCCCTATATATTACCAAGTTAAGAGTAAAGAAAACCTCTTTGGAATAAAGTAGATGGACTGGCAGAATCACTAACTCTTGTAGGTCTATGGTGGATTAAGTAAACCCATGCTGAGCAAACAAAGCTCTTTCACCTCCAGGCTGGACCTAGATACATCTACACTGAGATTACCAGGTATGACACCTGGAAAAATACTTTCAAGAGATTTCAGCCATCATGTGCATGTCAAAATAAAAAGCTTATTTGGGATCTCAATCCTAAATATAAGACTTCTGGCACCAGACTTATGTTCCCTGCTGAGGTTACTACTTACTTCTCAAAGCCATATACTGAACAACCATGCTGGAAACAGTGCCTCATGGTGCAGTGGCTCTCCAGAGACCAGACTCTGTAAGGGACTATGAAAGATCTCATTATGGAGAAGACAGCAAGTCAAATGGAAGTAACCTACTTTTAGGATTCCTCTCTAAAGTCTTTAGGATCTCTAACTTTTTTTAACAGTAAAACAATCTATATTTTAAATTCCCTACAGCTTTATAATAAAAGTAGCTTGCTAGTAGCTACACTAAATATTTAGAAGTTCTTCTAGAGCACCATGACATGTGCAACATATATCCATGTGCTATATCTATCACGTGTCACCCTGACTGCCATTTTGTATAAGGGAAACTGAGGAAGAAAAACACTGAGAACTAACAGGCATTACATAAAATCAGAAAATATTAGTAAAAAGTGTGAAACAAAAACGAATTACACCTGTGGATAGATTGTTCAGTGCTCAAGTGACCTTATGTTGCTGTCATCTGCTGGGAAAAGGAACAAACTACAATGACCAAAGTTGCTTTAGTACCAAATTACTATGTGCAAATCCAGGTTTTTGTGTTCAGCTCTTGTTGGATTTTCACTGATTGCCCAAATGAACTGCTCAGAGTCACCACAGAAAGATGTCATAGTATGAAACCATAAAATATGAGGGGAGTGTCTTTTTTATATATTTTTTTTCATTTCTTTCTTTTTTCCATCAGTCTTATGGAGTTTGAGGGAAAAAGTAATACTTTGTTCAAACTTTGGCTAAAGAACGCCAAGATGCTGTATAGAAAAGGAGTATTAGGTACCCAAGAAAAATAGAGATGGAGATTTTCCTTTGACCTTTACTTCCCTACTCTTACTCTCTGGGAGACTTCCAGGTGTTTGCTTTCTGTGCAGTCTCCTTCTCTGCGTGGGGAAGAAGTGTTCTAAGTAGACTGAGTGAGATTCACAGTTCCTGCTGCTGTACTTGTTTTCATAATGTGTAATTTTGAACAGTGGCTGGTATAAATGACTGCATTTGATTCAGTTTGAACATTCTTCGACCAGTAATCAATTTTGCCCTGAAAATAAAAAAAAAAAAAAAAAGCCTTAGTAAATGAGATTTATTTTTTTTCTTTAATCACTTTGTACCTTGTCTGAAACTGCACAAGCAAGAATAAAATAGTGGATTTTGGAGATGCTATTAATATACCCAATAATCTCTGACTCTTAAAAATCAGTATAAGTGAGAAAACCTCAGTTCAGCATAAAGCTCATAAGAAACGGTCAGTCATTAACTTCATATATGTTAATAATCTTAGTTTTTCTTCAGTTATATATGTCAGAGTGCACTTTAGGCTCAGAAATTCACCCTCAGCCAAACACATGCTCTGAAGACCAGAAACATTTTCACATATTCATAGAATCTTAGAATAGTTTGGATTGGAAGGGGCCTTCAAAGGTCATCTAATCCAACCCTTCTGCAATGAGCAGGGATATCTTGAACTAGATTAGGTTGTTTCCTGATCTTTGATTTTCACTTAGGTCACAGGATGGAGCATAACCCCAATCCCAATTTTTAGGTTCTCTGTTGGACCTCACAACCCTCTTTAGAGTTGACATCATCATTCTCAGCCTACATATGAGAAAACCAAACCACATGATGTGCTGACTCTGGCAACCATTTACACTTGCTATTCTGATGAAGTTATTGAAAATAGAATTAGGTGTCTCCATTTTAATCAAAAGTGAAAGCAAGACAAGCTAGGAAGGAGTGGGAATGAGCTGTGCAGTTTGTTGACTACTGCAAATCCTGATCCATAAATATATTTCATTCTATGGGAGTTATTTGAATTCACTTAGTAGTCAGAGCACATAATTTCTAAAAAAACCCCATAAATTTACAGTTGAAGGTAATGGGGTGTTAATAAAATATAAATCTGCTGGCTGTTGAGGCTCATGGATAGTAAAACAGACTGTTATTGCTCTGAATATTCCACTGAAAAATAAAAAATGTTGTCTTTGGAAGTATTTGTTTAAACTATATTATATGGTTTGCTCAAAATTTGCAGAGCTGTGTTATTGGAAAAGAGGTTTTTTTCAGCCAAGAACTGAAATGTTTTGGGTCCTGAATTATGGGAGATGAAAAGAAGACCCCCATCAAGCAATGCAGTTTAATGATCTTAGATGGTGGTCTGCCTAGATAGTATGTGTTTTCTAGCTCTCTGTGATGCTGTAATCAGAGCTGTATTAGTCAGTAAACACCTTTGCAAAATGGGCACAATTTAAGTGTGGGATTAAAGAAAAAATAAGGAAGTGAAGGTTACCAATACAGTGTTTGGTCTTCACTTGTTTTTCTTATCAATTGACCAGAGAAATGACAGCAAGACACGAGGTGCTTACAGTGGAGAAACTGAGTGATGCTGGAATCTGAGAGTGTTGCCCATATCTTTCTCTCCTGTCTATCAGGAAGCACTATTATGATCTTAAGTAATTCTTCAGTCCTTCACCTTATTTGTACTAATTTGGCAACTTGAATTTTCATTCAGATTTGGTTGAAAGTGTATTAAAGTCACAACAAATTGAAAGAGCAGATGCATTTCTTCATATGCAATTGTAGTCCAGTTTTTATAAAATAATATATATAAATAATCTTCTTTAACTCAGCATTTGAGAATGAGGAGCTATGCTAAGGGTGTTTCCACCTTGAGAATTCTGGTTTAATGTTGTTTCTGTGTATATTAATGAATATAACAGGAAGGATTTGTCATAAGACTGTGTAAAAGTGCTACACCATCAAATCCTTTATGGAGTATGAAATTGTAAGTGTCAACACAATAATAGTAAAATGGGGATTATAGTATAGCAAGAACGATCAAAATCAATAAATATACACGACTGTCTGGATGCATCATAAAAGCAGGGTTCATAATGGTTGCCTCTCCATACCAAAATGAAAATAAACCAGAGAACAGAAGAGAAACAGCTATGATATTTTAGGGTCTAGCATTAACATCCAAGCAACGTGCTTCGGTATTGGAATGTTGCCTACTGCAAAGTCCAGACTGAAAGCTCTTTAAAGACAATGTGATCTCTTCTTTTGGCCTGTGTGATTTAAAAAAGAAACAAAATGTGAGACATTCTACAGCAAATTCACTCTTAAATCAGTCTTAAAATTCAAAGTCTCATTCTACTGGTGCATTTACCAGTCTCCAACAACAGTGAAGCTGAAACAAGACTTGGCTTACTCTCTAAATACCAGTTGTTTCTGTGGCACTACAGTTCACTGTCATGTCACAGAGCATTAACACTGCACAGTGAAGAGGAACTTTTTAAAACCACCTTTTATTAGCCTTTATTAATTGCATGATAAGGGTCTCTAATAAGAGTGATTTAGAATCTCATGAAGCTAAAATTGCAACATTTGGCATCTAGATGTCCGCAGTTGAGAAGTAACTGTTAAAAAAGTACTGACAAGCACATGACAGTGCATGTAATATTTTTTAATATGTGCAATATTTATACATTTGTGTTATGTATGTTTGTAATATATGTAATATGTGATAATTTTTGAAACAAAAAAGTGACATCCCATCCTTCCATTTTTACATATTCCATTTCAGATGGACAAAATGCAGATCTTCAAGTGTTATGACTTTTTGTAAAAATGCTGCTTCTTAGGACCCCTACCAGCAACCCTTTTTAAGACAAATTTAATTCAAATGCAAGACCAATGACAGTATTTGCTGGCTCAAAGTTGGATATATGTACAGATATTTTGCTGAATATGTGTTTCATTTTGCAGTGCTTCACCAGGGATCTAACACACATTCAAAGGACAGACTATCCTAAGATGTGCAATGGTCCAAGCTAATTTGCATTTTACCAAGTTATAGTCATGCACTTAATTTAAACAAATCTCACCCCATGAATAAGGTCTTGTAGAAAAATTACTTCAATGGGTTAAATTTGGAATAATGGGAGCTAAAGATATTCTCAGTTTGCAGGGGCTCGTTTCTTTATGTTGGGTGGTTATAATTAAACTTCCATAGGCAATTGTTTCATTCCATTTCCTTTATCTCACTACTGCCCTTAGATAAATTGAAACTCTCTTTGCCTATGAGTATAGAACTCAAACATGGTGTAAGATGAGAAATCTTCTTTCCCTTCTAATGCATAAAAATGGAGGAATGATATTCATCCATTGCCTTCAACAGAATTAATTTTAGAATTTAAGACACAGGAACTCAAATCTATTTTTCTATATATGCCATATTCTTAAGTTGGGTTTCCTAAAACCTGTGCAGAAAAATTCTTAAGCAGAACTGCATCAAAAAAATCACATTCACAGCTATTCCATTTGTAATGCCAAAATAAATAACAAATATTTTCCTCACTAAAGAATTCAAAGCAGAATTGCAAATACCGTGTACAGAACTGTACAGATGAAACTGCTCAGCTCAGAGTCTACCAGTGATGATTTCTGTCTTTGCATCTGGTCAGGAGCTGGTAAGGTTTGTTTAATTATTACTTACACTATAATATAGTCCACAGAGAAAAATTAATTGCAAAATGTATCCATCTTACAGGGAAAGTAATATCAGCGAGGATAAAAGCTGAAGCTTTTCCAATTAAAGCTGCTGTCAGTAAAGTGCAGAATGTGATTGCAAATGCAAAAAAGCAGTTTAACTTTAGCTCTCCTGCAAATACACCGTGGATTGGGTATGTGAACACCATCTGTCCAAATACTGGCCAAACTGATCTTTTTAATAATTATATAGACTCAAACACAGCCACCATGACATGCAGTGTAATCTTGCTTCAAGGTTCTTTGAAGATAAGCAAGATCTCTATATAACCATGGAGGACAAAGTCCAGAGTCACTTTCTGAATATTTATTCAACACACTTCTATTGCATTCGTGGGTTGCTTGTCTGAATATGGACTTAATAGAGCTGAGGTTAGAGGAGGAGCAGAGTTATATGCAGTACTGTTAAATGGTAATCTCATTTTAATCCCAAGAAAGAGCAGGCTCCATGTTTTTAATTCCATATTAAGGGTATTAATTCCCCTAACACCCATATTACCATTTTGACATTATAAATATTGTGTGATTTGTTAGTTAGCTGATTTATTAATCAATTGTCTTCCAAAAAAAGCAAGCTACTGGACCAAATGGAAAGTTATTGGCTGTTTTAAGTCAAAATTCATTCAGAAATGGTCATGAAAAGTAATGCCTGGCTGCTTTAGAAAAGTAACAAGCTGATTGCTCCTATTACTTTAATGTGTAACTAAAGTTACTAACCTGCCTGCTGCCTTCATATATCCTTTAATGAGAAAACAATAAAGCTTTTGCAGTAAGAAACCTTCTCCTGCATTGTTGTAAATCCAGGAAATGCATCTGTTAAAAAAATATCCTTTTGCATAAAATCAAGGGAATGTAAGTGATCTGACATCGTCATTTATCCAGTTGTGAAAAGCAGCTGTGCTATCCTTTGATCATTATCTTGTAGAATAAGGACAGAAAAGCTTTCCAAAGGTCTTCATGACACTTACTACTTGCTGTTCATCCATTACCTTGATTAAATAATTAAAATGATCATGATGTAATTCTGGGATTACTTTCTGTTCACCAACAGTTTAAGGCTTCTAGTGTACACATTGCTTTTCTCTGTTTTCAAGGTATTTAAGTAGTATTGCACATCTTCCTTTCCAATATGCAACATTGTGGAAATAAATTAACAAAAACTGCTGGGGCATAACCTCCAATCTTATACATAATTTATATGGTTCCATAATTAATAGCAGTGTCCTAGACACAAATTAGTCATTCTAAGTAATGAGACTTTTCTTAAGAAAAATGTGTTTAATCTCACACCAATACATGGGTTATTTGGAGGTATTTATTCTTTTTAAATGACCAGTATGTAAAAATATTTCATAAGCACCTTCATTTTTTTATCCTTTTAAGATTATTTTTATATACTTGTTTTCATGTGTGATGGTTCCATCTTTCTTTTGTTGGTTATTCTCTCTTTTATTGCAAATAAAAATATGTTTGGATAAATTGCACATAAAGTTGCTTATTGCTGCTTAAATCTGTTGGAGGTTTAAAAAGAACATACCCTACAACAATTCTCATCCTAACTGGGTGAAGATCCCACCTCTTGTTAAATTCTGTGCTTTATTTCTTCTACACCAGCACCATGCAGCACAGACAATAAACAGAATGACCCTGGAACTCAGGAGAGGTTTTGCTGTATTGTAGCTGGTGTTCATTGACACATATCCAGCAAGCATGAAATGATGTTTGTTTACAGGTCATGAAGGCTGAAGACACTGCTGTATTTTTTATTTCCAGCTCCTTTTTTCATTTACAGGTATGAAAACGCCCCCTGGAATGGTACATGATTGAGACACTGGAGCAATATGTAGACTAGTAAATAAAGCAAGCTGTAGACAGTCCTTTGACCTAAGGCCACTCGGTGTGGTATAGCTTATGTAAATGTATTTAAAACCAGGGAGGTCTCTTTCCTTGCTTATGCGGAAAGTTGTTGCCCCTGGGTTGTTCTTGAAGAAGTGGTGAGAGATTATTAGCCATCATCAGCATAAAAAACATGGCAGAGGCCAGTGCTCACACCCCACTTGTGTTTTATCAATTCGTATAGAGTTAGTGAAAGGATTTTGGGTTAGGAACCTGACTGACATGCTAGGGTAGCAAGAACAGCAATGCCTGCCCCGAAGAGCACAAGCCTTAATGTGAATGCAGTTGGTTCCCCAGTGCAGGAGCTGCAGATCCTTTTTTACTTGCAGGAGTGAGAAAAGGCGTGAATACATAAGCTCTCTGCTGAGGAAGTTTAAAAACTATGTCTCCAAAGGGACATCATTACATATAGTCTTGAACTGAACAGTTTAATTAGTGCAAATTTTGTTTTATGAAGAGCAAACATGTTCTATATATACACACGTTCTATATTTTTTCATCTCCAAAGGCATTTCTGAGTAACCTTTTCTGCTTGGAAACAGGCGTAACTGCAGTTCTGGTGGATGCACCTCTGACCTCTGTCACCACTTACAACATACTCTTTTAGCTCATATGAAATAACAAAATTTTATGGCTTATGATTTGGGTTAGTTTCTGGGTGTGCACCACAGATACATGAGCATTTAAGCAATTTCTGAAAAGTCAATCATACTTATGGGAAGTGGCTGAGCTGGGTCACTGAAATCACCAATCACTTTGGAAAATGACAGTAAGTAGAGCTAACTAACACTAAATATTGTCCATAATCATTTGTCGACCACGACCTTCTAAATACCTTGTTCTGCAACTGCTGACTGCTAAAAAATCAGCAATGTCAAACAAACAGAATAACTTATTTCAAGAGGTTTTTCTACCATGCCTGATTTTTTGCTCATTGAAGTCAATAGCAAAATTATCTTGGATTTAAAGTGCACAGGATTAGGTCATTAGTGTCTTCTAATCCATTTGTCCTAAACCTCCTGGAAAGAGACAAGTGCTGTAAGTGTAGAAGAGAAGACATTTGTTTTAATTTTGCTTATTTGAGGTAACAAAATCTGGCACCAAATGCATTTGTGTGTCTGGGTGTAATTATTCTCCTTTCAAAGAACTGCTATTTCTCGCTCGCCTCAGGACCATTAAGGTGTTAAGTACAAAGACACTGCTTGATGGAAGTAGGCTCCAGACAGTCTGAGATGTGAAGAATCAGCCTGGTGAGAGTTACCACATCAGACTGTTGATTAAACAAAGGTAACTCAGTACCCTATCACCAACAGGGAGCACGAGGAGACGTGGGAGGCAGAGAAAAAAACCAGATGATAAGAGTGGAAAGAGACAGAAAATCCTACCCCTCCTATTCTTCACAAAATTGTTTCCCATCATTTTCTTCTCCTTTAACCTCTCTCAAGTCTGAAGTTTAATATTTCTATTGAAGGTAATCACAGCTTTGTTGTCTGCAACAATTTATAAGGTAGAGAGAGGTAAAGACAGAAGCTGGAGGGAAAGGTTTCCATATCAATAGCTGCTCCGTAAGTATGATCATGGGTTTGCAGCACTGCCACCCACTACCTCCACCTACTCTCCCATTAGGTGACAAGGACAATCAGTCACCTCATCACAGAAACAGACTCAAGAAAGATCCCTCTATCTTCACAATAAATTGACCTGGATATTAAAATGCAAATCTGTCATCATAAACCTCTGGAAATCCACTTGGATAATAGCAACAAATGTGCAGGTAGCTAAAGGCTTTGAATAATGAATTTGAAAATAATATTTAAAAAGTTTTTTCCCCTTATTTACTTGTTTCCCATTAATTTCACGAACCCAGCATTTTCCCGTGTACTTCAACAACATCTGCAGACTAACCTGTGGCAAGTAGGAGGAAGGAAAAGAAAGAGTCAGATGCTCTGGAGCTGTAAGTCAGGATATGACCAGAAGGTTACAATTGGAGCAGTCTAACTTGACCTTGCCTGCTCAGACTGTACGTTTGTACTTTCACCTCCAGTGGTATCTTTTGTTGGACTTTTTTGTTGGAGCAAGTCCAGAGGAGGCCACGAGGATGATCAGGGGCTGGAGCACCTCCCGTATGGAGACAGGCTGAGAAAGTTGGGGCTGTTCAGCCTGGAGAAGAGAAGCTGCATGGAGAGCTCAGAGCAGCTTCTGGTATGTGAAGGGGGCTACAAGGATGCTGGGAGGGACTTTTCATTAGGAACTGTAGTGATAGGACAAGGGGTGATGGGTTTAAACTGAAACAGGGGAAGTTCAGGTTGGATATAAGGAAGTTCTTTACAGTGAGGGTGCTGAGGCACTGGAACAGGTTGCCCAAAGAATTTATAAATGCTCCATCCCTGGCAGTGTTCAAGGCCAGATTGGACAGAGTCTTGGGTGACATGGTTTATTGTGTGGTGTCCCTGCCCATGGCAGAGGGGTTGGAACTAGATGATCTTAAGGTCCTTTCCAACCCTAATCATTCTATGATTCTATGATCTTACCTGGCGTATTTTTCTGGCTTGAATAAGGCAGTATTCACAGCTGGACATGTATGATGCCTGATGCACCCCAGCTGTCAGCTCTGAAAGGTCTCATTCAGTCTGTACAGAAGGTCTAAAAAGAAGTGTTTAAGATATATTGAACTGAAAGGAAAAATTTGAACTTTCCCATGGGCTTCAGCTTTAGAAAGAAAACCCCATAATTTGCAAAGACAGGCTTCTTACTTATATACATCAGGGATGGAACTGTTTCTAAGACATAATTTTAAGACTAATAAGGCTTTGTCTCAGAAACACTGGGAGGGGATTTAGTCATCTTTCAAGATGGAGTTTGTTTGCTGTTTTGTGTGTCTGTGGTCACAAAAAGTGACTTTAGGCTTAAATATAGCTGCGGTTATGAGAGGTCAGTGGTAAGCAGCTTTTTCTCTTCTTTTACAAGAACTGATAAAAAAATAAGCACATTTCATATGAGAGGAGGTCAAAAGGCTATTTCCACGACCATGTTAGATCTTCTGTAAAAATTTTGTAACCCAGATAAAAATCTATTTTTACCATGATAAAACCCAGCTAGACACTTCTCATACCTACAGCTTGTTTCTGATAACTGTTAGAAACAGCTGCCCATCTGGAATAATTTTAGCGGGCATGGAACACTGCAAGAATCGATATCCATGGAATGGCGTTCAGGATCTGTCTCTAAATGAATTAAGTTCTTCCTATTCCTTCTCTCTTTTACTTTCTATTCCTTCCCTTTTCACTGCAAACTGTGTTAAAGACAACAATGCAATAAATTCTCAACTCACATCAAGAGATAAGTAACCCATTTTCAGGTTGTTTTTCACATTAACATTACAGACCCTCTAATTTCTCATTAACTGTGGTACATAGAAGTCCCATCAGTAATGTACAAGACAACATTCCTCCAAAAATATCTAAGGTCTTCCTTGCACTCACAAAGGTTGTTTGCTAAAGGAAATGGATAAAAATGTGGACCTGAAGAAACATGAAACCAGGATGGAAAGGAGAAAGGAAGTGAAGGATAAGGCAGGGAGGGAGCTCTGGCATGTAAATGGTATTTAGGAAATTCGGGACTCAACTGTGATTAGCAACAATGGATATTATAATTCTCAACTAGGGGCTCTATGTCCTTTTTACCAGCAAGTTTAGAATAAGGAAAACAGTAAGAGTTCACTTACAAAATATTATTCTCTTTGATTCATCAGAAAAGCAACTCTACAAACAGTTTTCATTGTTTCTCAGAAGAAAATAGGTCTCTCTAGATTTTTATCATGTAAAAGTCATCTTTTCTCCTTAGCACTCTACATCATTAAATCATCAGCCCATTATAACAAGGACAATGCAAAGTGCTGAAATGATGGAATGAATGCAGTTTGGGATCCCACAAACAAGAAGTGTATTCTCAACATGCTGCCAGTCGAGCAAAGACTGGCA
>NW_009921269.1:97728-136985 GCF_000696875.1 Nestor notabilis | reverse complement strand
CCTGCTGAAAGCTGATTGATAACAGGGGTAGATTATTTATAACAAGCTTTGTGATATGACCTTTTATAAAACTTCTTGCAGGAGAATACGAACACAGCTCATTATTTTCTCCCGTCCTGAACCAAGACTCCACATCTAAAATGCTACTGTTAGTGTGGATAAAGACCCTATTCTGAAGAAGTATCATGCTCTCGCAAACCTGTTTCTCCCTCTGTGGGTGAGATCTTATTTCACATGACTTGTGAAGAGTCATCAGTACCCAACCTTGAAGGAAGAAAGAGGAAGCAACTCAGGAGGACTACAAGGACGTGGTGAGGTTATGTAGGATGAGAATTAGAAGGGCCAAATCCACATCAGAACTTAATCTGGCCACTGCTGTAAAAGATAATTTAAAAATGTTTCCAGAAATCTGTTAGCCACAAAAGGAGGGGTAAGGAGAATCTCCATCCTTTATTGAATATGGGAGGAAAACATAGCGACAAAGGATAAGAAAATGTCTGAGGTACTTAATGTATTCTTTGCCTCAGTCTTTAACAGTAAGACCAGTTGTTGCCCCCATAATCCAAGGTGAAATAGTCAGCGACCCGCTATATCACACAAATACACACAGGTCTATGGGGCCAGATGGGATCCACCCAAGGGTACTGAGGGAGCTGGCAGAACTGTTCACTGAGACACTTTCCATCACTGCCTGTCTCCAGGAAAAAAGAAAAAAGATCATATTTCAGTGATTAGTAAAATTGAGATAAATAGAAGAAAGGATCCAAAATAAAATCTTATGGTTTGTATTTCTTTTCAAGCAGTGTGAGTTTTATGAACTTTGCAGCATGTGGAGATGGGGTCATTTGCAGTAAGCTATTCTGCCATTCAGCCTCCCTGGATGCTTTGCCACAGAGAATTCCAAATAGTCTCACCCACCTCGTGAACAAAGCAGAGAAATCTTTCCACAGAGGGAACTACACTTGCTTAAAACTACAGCTGTAGGATAATACTATGTCCTTTGTTGTTTCTGTTTTTCTTTTTCCCCCGAAAACCTTCTAGATAAGAGACACTGCTATTCTATAGATCATGAAAAGAATAAAATCTTGTTTATCTTTCTCTTCCCAAATTGTGTATGTCTATGCATATAGAATTCATGTAGAATGTTTCCAGTATTCTTTCTGTATGAATTACAGTGGGTTCATTCTACTCCCAAAAAGTGATTGTGACATATAGTGTATAATGTCACAATGTGCTCATGTGAAGATATGTAGATAATAGAAAGCTGTAGAAAGAAGATTTCTTAACAGCATATTTAGGAGTCAGGGACAAACCATGAGGAGAGTAAGTTGGCTAAGTTTATCCAGGTAACCTTCGGGCAGAGCTGAGGCCTGTAGCTAGATTCTGAGCTTGAGAAACACTTTCATCCTAAATTCCATCTCTTGTCTGTAACATTGGTTAGTCTCCGTGAAAAGAGCTAAGTTTTGAAATGTGTCTTGGTCTACTGAGCTAACACCACTCCAGTACTTAAGCTGATGCTAGAGGCCTGCAGTTTGACTTTCAGAATGCTTCTACACTAGGGATGTAACTATTCTTAGGTAAAGCAGAATAAGTCATTATTTAAAACAAAATAAAGCAAACAAAACAACCAACCAACCAACCAAAAACCCACCAAAACCAAAAAACAAAACCTTAGAAAAAAAGCCCATAAGATTACCCCAAAACCCAAACACGTATCTGGTGGAAATAGAACTACAGTAAAAGAATACTTGCCCAGTAACTCATTACACTAATCAATGAGCAACACCTGAAGGCCATCCACTAACCAGTAAAAATCAATTTGGAAGATGATCTCCAATTCATATACCCCATCCACCTTTGCTCAAGGCAGTGGATAGGCATTACCCTATCTTTGGGGGTACTTGACCATGGAGAACCTCCAGGGACACCTGGGACCAAGCTTGCATGGCCAGAACTGACCAGTTCAGCATCCTGCTGGTCCTGACCTCCAACAACCACCACTCCAGCAAACGGGGCAATGAGGATTAGAGGTAACCATATTTCTGCAACTGTTCTACACAGTGTGAGGTGTCCCTGCTCATGGTAAGGGGTTGGAAGTAGATGATTTTAAGGCCTTTTCCAACCCTAACTATTCTATGATTCTATTAATAATCACTGTCACAGAAACAATACTCAAAACCTTCTTCACATGGATACTCTTATTGTACAGTAAACAATGCATGTGCCTAGTCTGTCCTGACCAAACCCAGGACAAATGGATGTGAGTGATCAAAATTTTGAATGGTATACTCAGGATTCCGCACCAAAGATATGCACAAATGTCTAATTAGATACTGAAATTAAATGAATGGATTTGAATGTGTCACCTGAGCAACACAGCATCAGTCTTAAATGGAGATTTCATTCTGAAAGGATGTATCTGACTATTGAAAACCATAAAAAAGGGAGGGAAAAAACATTATTTCAGGAAAAAAAAACAACTATTGCCTCATAAAAAGCGTGAGGCATTAATACAGGTTTTGGACAAACAAAATTAGCCTCTGTGCTTTGTCAGATATTTTAGATTACATTTTTCTTGAACTGACATAGACTTAGTTAGATATCCATACTTAGCAATTAAACCTTTAATGACTCTCTTTTATAGAACCTCCTCTAAATTCAAAGTATTTTTACCAATATTTTGTCCAACGTTGCCAAACATTTTGTGTAACAGAATTTGGAAATGTAGGGAAAACTTGGTGTTTTTTTTATGAGCAGATCTATCTTAACTTTCATAGATGAAACAATACACAGGAGAGAACAGCAAGAGGCTATCTCTGCAGTGAAGTTCAGTTTGAATAAACGTGGATAATGAATCAAACTTTTTCCTTCAAAAGATTCTTCTCTTCAAGCTGTCTGTCCAAAAATGGTACCTTCTGATTCACCAGGGAGACATTCTTTATATTCATACGAAGGGCTCAGAGCACATAAATCATCCAAGACTGACATTTCACATAACTTTAGCCACTTTAGTTCCACACGAAGCCTAAGACAATGAGCTAAGCTCGTCCAAAAGTCAGTAGCATGGCCAAGGAATTTCTGAAGGATGCTTAATCCCTTGCTAAAATAGGTATGAAGCTCTGGAAATACTTTTATTGACTAAGGACTAGTCTACGGACCTATCTAGGTAGTAAACCTATAGCTGAGGTCAGGTGTAACAATCCTACCTTAAAATGATTTTAAAATTCTACATGCAGACCTCGACTTCTGTGGATGATTAGTGGCATAAAAATGTAATTCTTAGGGTCTCTGGTGGTGTCTGCAAAGCTGCCATTTGGAAAACTAACAAACACCTTTTTACTTGAAAACAGAATGCGTTTGATATGTAAATTATTGACAACAGACTTTCTCATTGCTATTTTTACAGAGTAACATTTCCAAAGCAGACCATGCTTTAGCGAATAAATAGATTACAGGCTGAAATTAAAGATGCTGGAGATATATTTGTACATGAGAAAGCCTGATAAGCCCAAAGATATAGGGTTTGGGTCCTGCAAGTATTTTGATAAGCACATTTTTGCCTTCAGAAAATAGCATCAACTTGCTTTTCTAGGTAATTCCTTGAAATATTGTCTCTCCTATTTAGAAATAATATTATGTCAATACCATGGTAGCTTATTAAAAGGGCTGCAAATAAAAGAATTCTTATTATGAAGAATCAGCCCAAATGATGCTGAGTTCTGAATCATTAGTCAACTGATTCAGCATCTACAAAGACTGAAGTCACTTCCTAGTGGTTAATATGTCACCAATCTCATGAATACAACTGCTTCAATGTGAACATCTGCCATTTGCACAACCTCTTCCAAAGGCTACTATTAGCTAAAGGCTTCTTGGAGAGGCAGGTAAAGGCACTTTTGCTGCCCTAAGAATGAGGGGGTGAGGTAAATCTGCCTTTGCCAGCAGAAGTGGGAAAGAAAGGGCAAACTTGGGGTAGAAAGACAATGGAAAACATCAGTCCAGGAAAATCTTTCTTTGGGCACCACTCCAGGGTGATCAAGAAGACAGTGGAGGGGAAGGTAAAGGACACACCAGCTGTGTGGAAGTTTAGTCAGATTTCCTTGTTTATAGCATTTGGACATCTTCAAACTAGCCTTTAATACTGAATTTTCTCTAAAGTAAGAGAGAGTGGATACCTTCTGGAAGGTTTCTATATGTGCACGTAGAATGCACTTTCAGACTCTCTGGAATCCTGTCTCTTCTGGTTCCTCTACAACTTTTAACATTAGATTCACTGTAGATAGAGAAGAGAATATTGTCCAAAAGCTAATTCCATGAAAATACCTATATTTGAGTGGATCAGTAAATGCATCAGTCTGCTAGGCTTGTGTGCTAATTAAGATCCTTTTTAAATATAAGGCCCTTTAAATACACAGCTATTAAAGACAGCTGATGTTCAGTAATCTTTGCATAAAAATAATGTCTTACGATGTATAACAACATTTAGCTCAGTTGTGTATATATATATGTCTTAGCATGTATAACAACATTTAGCTCAGTTGTGTATAGGTATAGACATGATTAAAACTTTGAGATTACAAACATCTTTAGAAATATAATAAAGTTCACTCCCAGGCTTAACACAATTACAAGTCTTAACCCCAAAACACCTCTGAAATCCTTGCCATAGTTTAGTACAAAATCAGAGTAACTAAAAGTAACTAAGTAGAATTTTAGCATTAAGACTGCAAAACACTAAATCTGATGCTAGACCTTCAATATTAATTATGTTGATATAAAAATCTATAGGTCACAAGTGATGAAAATAACTGAAGGAGTTTATATCATCTCTCTGGCAGCATGCATACTTTAAAAGTGCTCTGTCTATAAAACTCTGTCTATACATGGCACCAAACCTAACAGTACCATCTCAGTTTTCATAACCAATTTGGAGTTAATGTGATAAGTAATATGTGCGTATGCAAATCAGAACACTTATAAATGAAAAAATACACAATAATCTCTACTTAAGAAAAACACATCTCATGCTGTTTTCCTACACGTTTCATTTTGCTGTAAGTAAAATTTGACAAACAAGATGTTTCCACTAGCACTATATTTTACAGATAATTTATTTTCCAAGCATTAGTGCCAAGCCCCAGCAAGATCTCTTATCTGATATGTGTTATCCATTGCCATTTCTATTCAGACCTTTTTCCTCTCACTGCAAGCGTCTTAATCATGAGGAATGCCTTTCTCCACCAACCTCTTCGACTTGTCATTGAATTTGAATGTAAATGTTTTAAAGTATTTAGTATAAGCTGCCATTTTAATAAGTTTAAACAGTTACATGTTGGTATTGATCCCTAATGATACTATAAACATATTTAAATCCTTTATTTCCTCAGCATTCACAGTAGATACTCATTATCAAACTTATCATTCTGGAATATCAGAATCAAGATACATTTCAAATGATGAGAAAAAAAACCCGAAGAAATAAAATACTAGAAAGTGATATTGAGATGAGGGAGTAGAACTTTCCAGGCATTTTTCAATTAAACAACCTAAAAAATTAAAAAAAAAAATTACCCATTTGCTGAACCTGAATCATTTCTTTTCATTTGACATGTCTAAATTTTCACAGACTTTAACTGAGTTTAAAACAGGGTGTTGGAGGGAGTTCTTTCTGCCTTCCTGGTGCCTCTGTTCCAGCATTTGAAGGCCTTGAAACTCTAACACTGATATTCTTGCTAATTGCTCAAGCTGTAAAATTTGCGATGAAAAAATAAATATTCATGAAGAGCTGCATGATCCAGGGAATTTCTAATTCACCAGAAATCTAAAAGATATTCCAATCCAGACTGAAACTGAACCAAAACCAACTATATATATTTTTGCAAACTGGAAATCTAGATCATCATCTCATTCTCATTTGAGAAGAAGAATAATTGTACAATAGTGTTCAGCTGAAGAAACTTTGGAAATCTTGTTGTAGCTTTTGGAACCACAATATTTGACATAGATTGAAGAGAAATAAAGAGAAAGAAAGGATTAGCTGAAAGATGAAGAGATGTTTTTATTACTTTTGACTTAAATTTCTACCCCATACCCTTTTAAAATGAAAAAAGCAGAGGTACTACCAGGACATAGTCTACTAGATTATACAAGAAAGGCAGTATATACCAAATTTAGGTCTGTTATAAAAAAGTAATAGGTGGAGGTACTGTATAGTCTTCAAAGGCAAAGACAAAAGACATAGTAGAGTGTGGTGATGATTGCAAGAACATATCCTGTACTGATGACTTGAGGGAGCAAATGTTGAAAGGGACAAATTGAGGGAGACGATCCATTCGTACAAAAGTAGATCAATCTGCAGTAGCAGTCAGATGAGAAAGGTTTATATGAAGAAGGTGAAAAGCAGGCATAAAGAAAGAGATTTTATTTATTTCAAAACTTGGTGACTCAATGAAGAATGCTAATATAAAGTTTCAGAAACATGGCTCTAAAATATACTTCAAGGTGTGAAAGAACAGTCTCAAAACCACAATACTTTACATATGATCAAAGTGCAGCTGTGTGTGTGAACTAACAGCATCCTTGCAATTAAGAAATAGAGTATCAGAGCTCAGTCAGTCACAATCCTGGCCCAAATTGTGCATTCACATAGACTGACCTAGCCAAGGAGCGTGCAATCGCTCACCCTCTACGGGTTCTTTATCCATTCCGGTAAACTGTTATAGAATTTAATATATGCGAAATACCTTAAAAGATTCAAGGTACTCCTTCACATCTTTCACATGTATTCCAGTTATATTATCCATTTTAAATATTAATACTTGCAGTATCTATGAGATATAAAATGCAGGAAAATCATCTTCATTATAAGATTTCGGAAATATTTTATGAGATAATCCCATGAACCAATGCTGAAATATTGGCTTCTCTGTATTTAATGAGGTAAGGTTATTTTTCTGGTGTGAGATAGGGAGTGTTGTCTAAGGAAATAAGGAAAAATCTCTTGCATATTTTAAATTAAAGACATAAAGATATGGAGAACATGATTGAGAACTGATGGTTTATTAAGTTTACATTTGATGTCTGAGCTGCTACTCACTGCATGTGGTCTCATGGACTGCAACGCTGATGAGGTAAAGAGATGTACTCTCATGTATTTTACCTTGCAACTGAATTTCATTAAGTATAAAGATAATTACAATGATTTGTCCAATGGGGGATAATCTAGCATGTCACTCTAGCTGTATCAGTTTAGACGTCTATATTATTTAATGAACATTCCAATCACAAATGTGAAAATAAACTGGTGAAAGACCTGTTACTCCGTTCAGCGTAGATGCATGTTGTCCTAGTTCTAGGGAAGGAATTGTAGTTTGATGCCTTGCATAATAACCCCTAGCATCTCAACTAATGAACCTCTGAAGTGGCAGAACCATTCACTTTAGTGTTCAGGTGACCATTCTTCAACTTCTGTTGGCTCCATACACAGTTTGTGTGTCCCTTTTGCAAAGTCAGTTTCTCTAATTTAAAATTCTTCTAGTTATTTCTTCCTTCTCTCTTAATGTTTCCTCCACATGTCGACATTAGTAAAGAAATGTGAGCATAAAACTCGGGTAGCAGAGTAGAGAATTAAAACCCACTGAAGATGAACTGAAGAACAATTATACGTGTTTTACTGGGCTGAAACATGTGTGAGCCAAAAATGCAAAATCAGTCCGTTTCCTTGGAAGACACTTTATTATTCACAGTAGATAAGCAGGTTCTGATTATTATGTTTGGATAGGATTTTCACGTACACTTTCCATATATTACTACTCAAAGTTTTATCTGACCGTGGCACATAATTGTATTCAACAGGCATCTGGAAAATGTATATAGGAGTTGAAGTTTGTCTAAGTGAAAAATTGATTATTCTTCCAGAAGAAGGTGTCACCCTTGTTTTTTTCCCTGAGTCTTCACAGTAAAATCTCTCAGGACAGCTGATAAAAAGAACTTGAAGTGTCTAATCTATAGACTTACAGAAAACTGCAAATAACCTGAACAAGAAGTCATAACTCACAGAGGATGAAGAAAATTGTCTACATTTCAAGTAATGAATCAAACTCTTCACTTTTCTTATTTTAACTTTTATTTAAGTTGGGCAGGTTTACAGAGATTTTAAACATTGCACAACTGATTTGATCTTCTTATTAAATTTTCTTTTCTTTTCTTAGAAATTGTGATTTGGTCTAATATATTGTCACGATCCCCAGCAGAATGATAAATGTCCATTACTCCTTCTCCATAATGTTCAATAGTGGGGGTCATTTGTTTTCAAAAGATGACAAGCCATGCTGCAGAAAGGAATAGAGTCTCTTCCATGCCAAGCTGATTTTATTCAACATTTCTTTAGGTTTCTTCTCTTCTGTTCAAGACACTTAGAAAACAATTGTGCTTTTAGTCACCAGCAACGTTTCTTTTCATGAAATCATAAGATTCATTTTCATAGCTCAGTGTCAGCTTAGGTCCAGATTTTCCAAGAGACTCACTCAGGTACCATTACACTCAGTATTATCATACTAGGTTTTAGACACTCAGCTCTGGAAATGAAATTTATAATCTCAGGTGGACATTTCCTTATATACAGGAGTCGAGTAGAGTTCAGTGCTTATTTTCACAACTCCCTACACACTGAATTGACAACACCCAACGGTAAACACTAAAAGGAAAGCTTTGCCTGGCAGTCGACACCACTCACTACCTGGGGTTCAGGCAAAGACCATTATTGTATCACCCCACAAAAATACATGACATTTCTTTTTGTACAGGTGACTGACTCCGGTTATCACCATCACCTCAGTCCCCTTGAATTCTAAACCTGGAGCTTGCAACATAGATTCAGTTTTCTCTGCAGTTCGACATGGTTTGAACCGTACATTCTCTCTTCCTACAAGCTGCTTAATCACACCCGCTTAGAGCATATATATTGAATTTTCTGTCTTTCTTGAAATTCTAAAACCATAATAATCACCTGGAGCAAGCAAGAAATTTGACAAAATGGACCCAAATTATAAATAGGTAACAAAACTTTGACCATTTTAACTTCCAGTAAAACATCAGATACCTAGAAGTAACTAACTCCACCATTCGTTACTTAATATCATAGAATTATAGAATAGTTAGGGTTGGAAAGGACTTTAAGATCATCTAGGTCCACCCTCCTTGCCATGGGCAGGGATACCTTGCACTAAATCATGTCACCCAAGGCTCTGTCCAACCTGGCCTTGAACACCACCAGGGAATTTGACCTATGCTGGGAAAAAAAGCAACATAACAATAAGAATCTTTATATTCCTATATATTGTATGCATACATTCTGGGTTTGAATACATATATTCTGAATTTGGTCCAATGCCATATAATTTGATTTTATATTGACTTTATTTCAAGATGCCACCTATTAACTTTTATGAATTCCAGTGCCATAAAACCTGGATTTGGATTAAAAGACATTTGTCACTTATTCTGGCATTTGTCTCCCAACCCAAAGCATTCTTTTTTTATTGTACATTTTTGGGACAAACTCAGGCTAGAATTTCTTTTTGCCTACTTTTGAAATATGACTTTGCCAGCATCCTTCAGGCTCATCTCAAATAGTTAACACCTAGCCAAATAATATCTTGCTCTGAAAGCCTTTGATATGCTAATACAGCAATGTTATTTCAAACTTCAGTTCAGATTAATGTACAGTAATTACTCACAAACACAGGTGAGGTTCTTTCAGTTTTACTGCCCCTATTTACAGATCAAAGACACGGCTTAGCCCTGACATCAAAGATGTGATTTAACCTTTTGAATTTTATTAGAAAGAATAAACCTGAGTTACAATTAAAATAATTTTTAATTGTCAATTAAAAAAAAACCCAACCAAAACATCATGGTCAAGTAGTCAAAGGCAGCAACTCTGCAGGTTCAAAGTAGCAACAAGAGCAAATCCTGGAAAACACAGGCTAGATTCTTAGTAGAGCTAGCCATAAGCTCTACTGTGGGTGGTGGACTAAAATCTGTGTGCGCCCATGTGTTTTCTCCTGCCCTACAGTGTGAGCCAGTTGTGATGAAGAGTTATTCCTTGTCTTTTTTTAGCTGGACTTAGTGCAGAGAGGTCCTGATCAACGACTAAGACCCTGGCACGCTACCATACTAATTGTAATGCATTCTAGTAACCAGTCATAACATTGTGAATTATTAGAGAGCTGTGGTTTATTTTCAAAGCCAAAGAACCAAATTCTGTTTCCACTATATTAGGTATTATACAAAAGAGATGTTTACTTTATCTGAGTCAGTTTATTTTCCTGCTTTGGAACTATTTCACACATAATAAGAGCATTTCTTCACAGTCTCATTGCCTTGCAAAAGCTCTCATTTGTTGGCAAGGAAATAGTTTGGAAATTTTTCTTTTCTGGGACAAATGTTTGTTTTTGGGTTTTTTTATTTCACCCTAGAAACATATAGTAAATAACATGACCAAGGAACTAGAAAGTCAGTACGTATTTCCATTAAGCTTGTGTCAAAGATGCTGGCATTGCTATAGAAGATGCCAGCCACTATTTGTTGCTTTGCATTCAGAGGAATAACACTGGTTGTGACTAACTCTGTTTGTATGGCCATATTATCCTCTTTGTACACTCAGATGCTTTGTACAGTAATATTATGTGTCATATTCCCCATTTCTGGCTGGAGTTAATATTGATGAACAAGAATAACACTGCAACTTAAACTTAGTGAGTCAGAAAAGATACCAAGATTATTTAGGTTTATATTTCCCAGTAAAACAAGACCTCTCACTGCTGTAAAACCTGCTAGATGAAATTCCATCTTCTATCAAAAACAAATCTTACAATCCTTCACTGGGATTCAATCTTCATGTGTTTAGACACACATCTTGTATACACGACCTTCGAAGTGGCACTCTCCTGTGGGAATATTTGTACGCAGTCTTTGCACAGGAAAATTATTAAGGTCTAGATTGAAGTTTTTCTCTGCATTCTAGGTCAATTTTTAAATAACAACATTAAGTCCTCTTTTAACATGAGGGGGTAGGCCCTACACTGCCAATGTATGTACCAAAACAGTGAAGACGGATGTAGAGCTGAAAACAAACAGGCAATTTCAGATAACACTGCACAGAAAATCTCTATTAGGGCAAGAATCTTTGCCAGGATGTCAAAGGGAATTCACCACTGACAAAACTAGGAGCTGGATCAATCTTTTCTGTATAACCACCAAATGAACTCCTGGTCAAACCTTTACTATAAGAAACCCTCTGAAGCAGCTCTATATTGCTTAGTATGTTTTCCTGGAGAGGAGGAATGAATAATACCGGTAATTTCAGTTCTCCATCACATTAGAATATGCTGGCACGACTTAAAAAGCATCAGTCCCTTATTTAATTTTGAATTTCCAGAGCAGAGCAACAATTTGGTAAAAGATGAGCTGAAAACTTGAGAGACATTCTCATCAGCTCTCATGCAAGCCCTGGCAGGTGCCACAGAAGAAGAATATATATATAGACAAAGTTGGATTTCATTCATCTCTTTTCTAACTCACTTCCTTCCAAAGAGGAACACAGTCATATAGGCTGGAAATAACTCTTCAGTTTTCCTGGCTCTGTAGACAAGGGAAGAAAAAAAATAATTACATGTCAATGGGCATAAAATAAAGGCAAAAGCTTTCTCCATAAAGTTGAGAATTTCTGCAAAAGAAATGCCAAATACTCCTTGGGGACAGGCTGTAGGATGATTTCTTACAGAAAGGGGATGAGGAACATGACACATGGATTAATCTGAGTAAGAAATTATCCACTGTGCTAAAGGAAACAATGAAAATCAGATTAAAATAAGAGTGACTGGTTTTGCCATGCAGCTTTTGTGGTCCAGTTTTCTTTAGTGAAAACATGTATGTTTCTAATGCTTATTTTCTTGTCCAGTCGAACTGAAATAGTCACATTATCAGGACATGCTAATAAAAATGTTTTCTAACTAGTGCACACTTATGAAAGGTAATATAATTTGACAGATTTAGCAATTTAACAGAAGATCATAAAAATACCAGATTTTTCTTCATATGCCTCTTAAGCTCTTAAGCACCAAGATTTCATACCCTGATGAGACTGAAGAAGAAGATTTGTGGTGTCATTTTGGAACAGCATTTATAATAAACTTGAGGTCTAAAACTTTTAGTATTTATCTATTTAATGAAATCTTGTAGAACACAAGATAGTAATATCTAGTTTAAAAAGTAAATAAATAAATAAATAAATTGAAGCCCCTAATGGACTGGCAGGAAAAATACCATCAGAAATCTATGAATACAGTGGATGTATCAAGTCTGGTTTCTAGTTTTAGGTTACAGTGCCTGTGATTTGTATTTGTCACATGGAGTTTGCATAAAATGTAAAACACATCCACATAAAGAACCAGTCACAGTGGAAATAATAACATTATCCCAGCAAATACGAAAACTGTCTTCATCATAACATATGATAGCCCCAATGGGCCGTCAAGGAGACTGCAATTTTCTTCTACAGCACCAGTTGCTCACAAGTGAGTTTGATAGCACAAACTGGACCTTTAGAGCACATTATTTTTAGACCACATGTCAAATCAAACAGCTCAAATACAGTGGAGACATAGGACTGGGAAGGATCCAAACCTAAATCAATTGCTGAGTGATTAATATCACTTAACCTATGTACATCTTTTTTCCCAAATGAATGTGAACCAGCTTATCTTTCTGTTTCTGTTTTTAGGCCCGCCCTACCCAGAGCTATAGTACATAGGTTAGCAACAACCTATATACTGAACAACCTGTTCACTCTCTGTCCATCTCCACCAACTTGCACAGCTTGCAGCCCGGAGAAAATAGTGCAACTTTCCCTTAAGCTATGCTATGCTATATATGTCCTATATAAATGCTTTGACCACAACAAGTGCAAGGTCATTTAACTTAACCCAGAAGACTTATGTGAACTAAATTGGTATGATCCAAGATGCACAATATTAATCAGGACTCTATATAGCTGTCACGTATGGACTTCTGTGAGATTTAGCACTTATTCCGTGGAACGCAGGAGACTGAATTATGTCCAACACCTCTTGGTAGAGCAGTGAGAAGGAAGAAGAAAAGGATTGTTTTGCTTATTTCTATATATGAGTTCAGGTGCAATGTAGCACATTAAAAAAAAAAAGAAAGATAAATCTGATAATATAAAGAACTAGGAAAAAAAGCACCCTAATCTTCACTACGTTTCCTAAATATACTTCCAATTTCTTGTGTGACCTTCAACAGTTTCAGCCTCCCTCAGTTTCTCCTCAATTTCACCTCAGTTTTCATCTGTAAAAATAGCATTAAATAATTTTCTTCACAGGAACATGATAAGACTTCTAAAGCAGATAGAAAGCATTAGATAAAAAGTGGCAGAAACATGCAGACTACTGTTAGCAGATCTGTTCTCATTTCTAGGTCCCTTCCCCTTCACTGCTTCTGCCATTGTTTTCTGTTTTCCTCATCAGAATGAAACTACAGAGCACAGGAAGAAATCTTCCCTCAGCACTTGTATCTCATGACTTTGGAGTGTTTCATTTGTTTGTTTGTTCACTTTCACAGAGTCTTTCTGATGGAAATCAAGTCCAGGCTTTTCCTCTTAGACAAGGTAGCTCTGCAGTGCATTTTTTAGAGTCTTTGTTATGCCAGATAGCTGGGCTTGAAAAGATCTGCCATTGGGCTGATTGAATTGTCTGGAAGAGAGCTAAAATGTGCCCTGTGCTGATTAGGCCAGCCAGTGTCAATGACAGAGTAAGAGCAAAAGATTCAGCGTCAGAGAAATTGCAAGGTTTATCTGGGAGAAGTGGAGCGCTCAGCACTATTTGCTTTTAAGCAACAAATATTTTGCTCTAACATTGCTGAGCACATCATACATTTACAGTTGTACTATGCTGGGGCACGCACATGTATTTTTCATGCTGCGCACTCTAACTGACTTGCAGTGTTTGTAATAACCTGAATTTTCTGGCTAGATTGAAACAAAACCACAAGATTGAAAACTAGACAACCCAGCAAGAATAACTCATGGAGCAGTTCTGGAATAGGTTCTGCCCTCACAGAGGTCACCAGTCTCAAAGGACAAAACCTCAAAGGACATCCCTTGGGCAAGTTGTAGTAAGAAATGCTATAGCAGTGAGGAAAACCATATTTATGCCATAATGCAATAACAGCTCAGACAAATGCCCCTGAGTCTGCTGAGTTCACTCAAAACGTTAATGCTAAGCAGAAAGCAGACACAACAGGGAGTATTCTCACTGTCTAACTTTAGGTTCCTAGATTCACCAGGGAAGGTTATACTCCCCATTTACATGCTCTGAATATTTCTCTGGAGGACAGTCCTCTTGTCTTTAGAGGGATCATAGAGTGTCTTCTTGGGCATTTTGCTGGGATGGCAATTTTTACTGGAATCAGGTATTCACAACATTGATGTCAACAGCTTAACTCATAAAGGTTTGCTTTTTTGTACATCCAGTGATAAGACAACTACAGGCATTTCACCTCCACACGATAACAGAGGCACTGCAATAGCCTGCCTGTGAAGGTCCACCATGCAGCACAAGGAACCAGGAGGCCTGTAGGACAATACACTCAACCACTTAACACTCAACAGTGAGACAATGGTATGTTGCTGGTCTCTCTTCTCCCATTCACCTTTATCCCCAGAGCCAATTTGAGGCTTTTTACACATGGAGGCAAAAGCAAGTTTTGGGTCCTCAGGATTTCTCAAGAAGGTGGCTGAATGAAACACTCATCTTTCAAGGGGCAAGGCTGCTGAGACCAGTTGTGCAGTCCACTTCCATAATCTGATGCCAAATACCAGTAAACGGCAGAGGGGTGACTATTTACAGTCACTGTGAGCATTCACTAGAAGTCTGTGTGCAGCCAGTGACCAGAATATCTTATGAAACTGTGGGCAAGCAAGAGGGCAGAGTTTTAAGGATGTGGTGGCTGACAGAGAAAGCAGCATTTCCAGATGCAGGAACACTATCAACTGAGATTCCTTTATCCAGAGTGTGGTGTCCCTGCCCATGGCAGAGGAGTTGGAACTAGATGATCTTAAGGTCCTTTCCAATCCTAGGTATTCTATGATTCTATGTGGAGAAATAATTCCACTAGCATTGATGTTAGAAGATGGTTTGGTCAATGAACGTGTGCTTCTTTTCAGTATGTAGTGGTCTTCCCTGTGATGGATTGTACACTCTGTTGTTATTACAAAAATCGTTTGAAAGGTATCACATTTTTCTTCCTATGATCATACACCACTTCTGGTTCCTTGTTTCGGGACTCAAATTTCATAGTAGCAAAGGCAGAAAAGTGGTATTTTCAAGGAAAACTTGATAGAGACACAAGTCCCTTCTAAGCAACATTTGCTATTGCAGGGATTGAAAACAGTGGCATGGTTCTCAATCCCTATTCTTATCTTGTGACACATTCTAGGTTCAGGTTTTTAGTGCTGTATTATCAGCTTTAAATTTGTTATACAGTGATGGAAAGTATTTTACATTCTCCGCAGCAGAACAGACATCCTAGATCACTTTGCATTTCCACCTAAACTGCTGTTTACTACTTGTTCTCATACAGTTTTGTGGATTCCTAACTTCTTCCATGAGACAGTGTGTCCCTCTGCTTTGATGCAACATGGTGAGCTAGGCTTAAATATTAACAAAATTCACTTGCAAATGTGCATAGATTTGATGGAGACTTAGACAATAACATATCTGTGTTCAAAACCATTTGCATGAAGATAACTTATCCCACCACAGCATTCCTGACTTTTAGTATAGACAGACCATAGAATTTCTAATTACAGCTTTCACAGCTACTCTAATGTGCACCTGTGATTGTTGTTTTTAAAGTTACTGCATTAATACCTGGCAAGGAGACAGTATACTTCACTTCTCCAAGCTTTAAATAAAAAGACTGCAGCTGAGAGTCAGGCTGAAGATGGAATTTCATTAGTTATGGTATAAATTCATAATATCCTGGACAGTTAACAATCTAAATGGACAGGACAGACCAAGGATAGGAGAACACCTATCACAGAGAGGTGAAATGTTATTGTTCAAAGTGACGTGTAAGGTTACTGGTTAAGCCAGAAATAGAACTCGGGTGCTGACCTAATTGGAGAAGGCCGTGGGATGACAAAGCCTATAACCCCTTCTTTTCCCTGCCACCATTAGAACTCTTCAGTTTAACATACCATAGCAGCTTTCCAGCTTCCCTTCATCCCAAATTCAGATTGAAACCAAGGTCTTGAACACCCCCATCACCCTCCTGTTATACATTATCCTCCAGTGTCTCAGCCCACATCAGCATCATTATGTGATAAGAACACATAGAAAGGACAGCTGCAAGACTGTGATATCAGCTAGATTTACAGACTAATTATTGATTGCTCCATTTCCGTAATGCTTACCCTGCATGGGAGCATCATGAATATATTAGAGAAGATACTTTGGTCAGGGTGTTGTATTAAGACATTTTGATTGCTCCCCAATACCTGAGCTAGCTTGAGAAAACCACACAGCACTTCCACTGTGCTGCTGCTCACATATCCTAAATAACAACACTGAGCTGTGCTTGAAATTAAGAGTGACAGAATAATTTAGTAGCAGTGTGGGATGCGATTAACTATAATGAGATGACACCGACCAAAATGAAATTCTGAATTGAATGATTTCCTAATAACAGCAAGGCTATTGGAATGCAGGACTAACCCTCCATATGAAAAGCTTCACTTTTTCAGTCATTTATCTCATTGCAATCACCTGAATGAAAGTTGGGGAGGGACCAGAGATTGCAAAAGGATCGTGTGCATGGCAGGTACGCACGGTGGAGAGCCTGAATGTCTTAAATAATTGTTTTAATAAATAACTAGCATGTGTTTAAAAACATGGTGCTTTCTTCTTACCCAGCCATACAACTCATAACACGCAGTGACACCAGCCAGTCCAGGGAGACACACAGGAGGTAAGTGAGAACAAAAGAACAACAGCTAAAACCAGAAACTTCTCACCGAGGCAGAACCCAAGCATTGCAACCAATGGATCTTCAACAGTAATGGGCACAAGGCAAATGGATCGAGTGGGGTGGTACTGCCTGCCAAAATGGCAAGATTCCTACATCAGTGATGAGGTGTGTCCGATGGCTCTTATGGATGACACTATGAGATTTCAGAGATATCCTGTGGGTCCCTTTTATTCCAGAACTAAAACCAAATGAAGGTAATTGTAACTACAACATCAACATGTAAATTTGGAAGTGTTAGAGATGCTCCATTAGTTGACAGGATGGGCTGTGGGATGTCTGACCCTATATGACTGGAGAGACTGCTGAGAGAACGATTTCACCCTGGAACAAAAAATACCCAACTGTCTGGGAAAAAGCTCTAAACAATGCCAATCATTGGTTCAGAACAAATACAGTCAAAGAAGAAGTCAGAGATAAAGTAATAAGCAGAATCAGACTGACCAAGAAGACAGCGTCCAGTTTATGTATAAAGATGAGCTGGTTTTGGCTGGAATAAAGTTAATTTCCTTCATAGTAGCTGGTATGGGGCTGTGTTTTGGATTTGTGCTAGAAACAGTGTTAACAACACAGGGATGATGGTTTTAGCTATTGCTGAGCAGTTCTCACACAGAGTCAAGGCCTTTCCTGCTCCTCACACCACCCCACCAGCGAATGGGCTGGGGGTGCACAAGGAGCTGAGAGGGGACACAGCTGTAGTAGCTGGTATGGGGCTATGTTTTGGCTGGAATAAAGTTAATTTCCTTCATAGTAGCTGGTATGGGGCTGTGTTTTGGATTTGTGCTAGAAACAGTGTTAACAACACAGGGATGATGGTTTTAGCTATTGCTGAGCAGTTCTCACACAGAGTCAAGGCCTTTCCTGCTCCTCACACCACCCCACCAGCGAATGGGCTGGGGGTGCACAAGGAGCTGAGAGGGGACACAGCTGGGACAGCTGACCTCATCTGACCCAAGGGATATCCCAGATCATAGGACATCATGCTCAGTATGTAAAGCTTTGGGAACAAGAAGGAAGGGGGGATGCTTGGAGTGGTGGAGTTTGCCTTCCCAACTCACCCTGAGGGAGCCCTGCTGTCCTGGAGATGGCTGAACACCTTCCTGACCATAGGAAGTGGTGAATGAATTCCTTGATTTGCTTTGCTTGCGTGCATGGCTTTTGCTTTACTTACTAAACTGCCCTTATCTCAACATACAAATTTTCTCACTTTCACTTTTCAAATTCTCTCTCCTGTCCCATCAGAGGGGGAGTGAATGAGTATGTGTGCGGGGCTTGATTGCTGGCTGGGGTTAACCCATGACAAATGGAAAGCAATACAAAGGCAGAAAGAAAGTGTCCAGACAGAGAACAGCTATGGGAGGTAATGGACTGCAGGAGACCGGGCAAAGCAAGTAGAATATGTCACAGTTCAGAATTAAAACCTTCCTGGGGAAGAGAAGGATGGTGTCAGTGTATGACGGAGTTCTTTATACTGTGTGAAGAGATGGATGGTGACTTTGACTCACAGAAGATACTAGAAACAGAAACAGCATCACAGACAGAAACGCAGTAATATTTGTTAGGAGAAATCTGACAAGTTATTAATCGCCTACTGAAAATCCTTCTGAGAAAAAAAGGTAAATTTGAAGACAGAAGAAGGTAGTAAAACTAGCTTTTAAAGAGTAGTGGAGTAATGAAAGCTGATTCACATTGTCTACAGGGCAACAACTGAAATATGCCTATTTGGCTTCTTTTGACACAAAGAGGCTGATCTGATCTACTTTGAAATCTTAATGACCATTAAGAGTTGCTGAATTTGGAGTAACAATGCTAGTCTAACAGCTTTTTTTCTGGAAAACTAGGAAAGAAATGAAAAAGCATGTTTGAAAAGTAGGAGAATATCTAGGAAGAGATACTTCTGTTTTAACACAGAAGATTGAAAAAGTATTTAAAAGTAAATAAAATATCTGTTTCCAGAATTTGATGTACTTTCCTTAAGTAGAAAAGTATTTAGAGAGGCATCTGAAGCGTGACCTGTTACATTTTCTATTTGTTAAACTAAAAAAGCAAGCCATTTACTGTCAAGTAGAAAGTGCAATAACAGAGAAAGAACAAAGAATGATGAAAGTATTTACTGATGAAACAGGTTCAGCTTAACCCTAAAAATGTCAGTACTCTCTGTTAATTAAATCCTTAAAAGTTATTGGTTTTTAAAGAATATTAATTAAAGAACCCTTGTGAGAGAAGACACTAAGTGTTGTACCTCAAATGACAGAGATTTCATTGTACAGTTGATTCTCACATCTCAGTAACACAATGAACCCCAGGCAAAACATTCTTGAAAATATTCTTGCTCCACAGATCTTATTATAAACAGGGATACAGTTTCCCAAATCACATATACAAAACTGGAAGACAGGAAAGGTGAAGAAAACAAGTGCCATCTAATTTACCATGCCCATCAACCTGGCTTCCCAGGTCTCTACCATCGCAGACATATACCCAGCATGGTTCAGCTGCTGCAGGTGTCCTGCTGATGTAGGCTCCTGTCTATGTGACCTGTAGCTGCAGCTTCTTCTCCTGTTTTCTTTTTTCCCTATTCTTGTTATATCTAACCTCATGTAAGCAGTTGCAAACTGTAGCTTTTTCAAACATAAGGTCATTCCCACTAAAAGACAATGATACCTGCTGCTTCCTAATTTTTCCTACACAGGCATTTTTGGCTACCAGTGGTGATACCTTCAGCTTCTTGCCTTAGTAGGCACAACTATGTGAGTAGGAGCTCACATAGCCATGCATTTGCTTATACATGGCCTTTATATCTGACATCTTATGCTGGCTAGGTGATGTAGGTGAAAATTTATGCTATGTCTGTCCTTCATGAGTAATATACAAACCTCCTGGGTGTTTTGGTTTTGTCTACTACTGAGAAGATACCTTTACTTTTGGAACATTTTTGAAATTTCTTTTTGATCATGCAATCTTATTTGTCCAGAAAATCCCATGTAAGCACAACAATTCCTGTTTTCTTATGCTGGTCTCTTCCATAGCATTTTCTTGTGTTTTTAAACCTTCAGTGCCTCCAATGAAAACTGGTTAAAATGAAGTCTCTCAGATTTAATTTTGACACTAAAGTCTTCTGGTGCCCAGGCATACTTCTGCTTATTTAGATTTAGAAGGTCATATTTTTCCCACCAATGACTCAACACGTTAGCAATTCAACATATCTAGCTGGGATGAAGTCACTCTTGATCGTCCTTTACATCTCTGGAAAGGCATTCATTTAAATAATGTTTGAATTAGCAATGGAAGACACATTAATGTGAATAGCATTGTCTATTCCCACTCCTCCTGAAAACACAGAGCTAGATCTTTAGACCTAGATCTCCCAAGACATTTATACTTTTTTCTACCAAGGATAATTTGAATTTTTAGCTTAAGCAACTTCTAAAACCTTCATGGTTTCTTTCAGAGGAATGGAGATGCCTAAATGGGGTACAAATACTGAAATATTCTGGGAACTTGGAGTTTATATTTTGTTTCTCATTTATCCATCCATAAACTGGGCAAAGAAAAGACCTGATCAGACCTCAGATTTTATGTTTAATTCTTTTTTCCCCCCAAATCTCAGAAATTATGCAGTGCTTACTTCTATGTGAAATCAGTTTTAATCAAGACATTATAGAACCTTAAAGGAGGGCCTATAATGATTTGACTGGTAGAACTTTAACATGGAAAAGCAGATGGGTATCACTGAAATACATTGTTGCTTAGGTGGAAGGTAAGCTGGTAACAGTTGGTTTTGAGCAGCCCCTTTAATTTACATATTTATTTACTGCATTTTAATTTTCCTGGTGTTTCATAGGTCTAATTTCACACTTGCCTCCATCAGCTTTGTTCTCTGCTTGTAATTTGAAATTCCAGTAATCTGTTTTCCTACTTCTTTTCTTGGGTACCAATAAAACCTCCATCTGTGTTAAAAAATTAATATTGATGTGCAGATTGAGTATAAAAATGTACCTAGACCAGCTTCAAACAAGTCGTGGTGATTTCATTAAATCTTTTTAACAGCCACTGTCAGTGGGAAATCTGTGTTCTCAGAGAAAATGACTTGCTGTATTTCTTCAAAATCATTATATGACTTCTAAAGCAAAACAGCCCCAAGCTAAAATAGTAGACAATTAGTTTTCCCACAATCATATTAAGACTTGTCAGCTATGATTCTTTATGGGACATGCAGTAGATGTAGCCTGTTTTACTTCCAAACAAAAAAATTACACTTTGAAGGTCAGTTTTACTGATTGTTCTATTACAAAAGGCTTGTATACAAACTGTTTCAGCTATTGCTTTAAGGCTTCTATCTCAGAGTGGGAAAAGGATTATACTGGCCCAAGGACTTTTATGGGTTTTTTTAGATTATTAGGAATACTAACTGAACTGTGATTACAGCAATCAAACATTACAAACACAGTAGCTAGGCCAGCATCCAATGGAATCTGGAAAACTCTTGTGATTTATTCAGGGTTTGATCAGGAGATAAATTCAGATTGCTTCCTCTCCATTTCAAACTGGGAAATGTATGTAGTAGATTTGGGTAGAGAAGTGAGTAAGTAATATGTCAGACTGCAGGTCAGGTAGAAAATTCATGAAGTTTCCTCAAAAGTGTTCTGGATAGCACAAATGCATTGTTTTTCTCAGTACTAATGGGGAATCTGTCTCTCAGCTAGGACTGTATGTATAAGTTATCATGAGATGAAGTAGAGTGTGGATTTAAAAGTACATCAGCTGCTCTGTGAGTAGCAGTTCCCAGAACGCATAATTTCATCCTGCAGTAAACCAGCATGGGTTTCTGTGCAGGGAAAGTGAGAGGCTGCTCAGGGTCATTGTCATGGAGTAAATGCCCTGGCTTTCTTCATGACAGCTTGTTTGGGTTGCTACATGACAGTTTACCAATTAGAAATAATAAGCATCCTACTTAAACCAGTCACCAAGGATCCTTGTATCATCAATAGACAGGTGAGATACCATAACAGGTCATAAGTCCATCTACCTTCCTATCTTAGTTTCAACAGCATTTACAGCAGAGTAGTATGAATAGAGGGAACTTGTAGCAACATTTCCCCAAAATGTTCTCCCACTTTCCAATCCTTTCTGTCTCAGTGACTTGTATCTTTCTTTATATTCTGCATGGGGTTTTCTTCCAGGAATATTCCAGTATATTCTTCACCTCGTGTAAAATTTTAGCGTCTTAAGTGTCATATGGGGTAGAGTTCCTGTGTGTAACCACCTCGCATGAGGAATCAAACTCTCCATGTCATAGAGGTCAAAGACTCCTTAAGGCATCTCTTTTCCTGGCCTGATGTGTTCAGTTCTTCCATCAGTGGAAGCCACCTCATACCTTGATCCAGCATCTGCATTGTCCTTCTCTGAATTCTCCCCAGTTTCATATCTGTTTTGAGATGGGGAAGCAAAACTGCAAACAAGATAGAGATGAACAGTGGATTCATACAGTGAATAACTGAACCATCTGTCTGTCAAGACATTATCTCAGTTTCTAAAGCATACGATAAAATCAGGCTCCGATCTACCTTCTGACAACACACACTATTGTAATATAAGTAATAACAATTAAATGTAGCAGGGGTCTGATGATACACACCTCAGAAAGGGTGCTCTGGTACTTAGATTTGTAAACATCTATGAAAATATTAGATAGATACATTTTGAAAAGCACAGGCATTTAATTAACATATATTGCAGTGCCTGAGCCATGTTTAGAAGCACTTCTATTATCAGTTTCAAAGTATTCATTTAAAGGGATTTCTGCTACCGAAGGGATTATTTTTGTTTTCCATTCCTAAGTAGACAAATGGCAGGTGACTATTTCAGGACTGCAAAGGAGTTTTGCAGTCACCTCTTCAGTACAGGGCTTAGTTATTCCTGAGGGCCCTCTATGGCAGTATAATGCAAACCACATTTGGCAATACATTATTGACAATACATAGAATCCAAGGGTAAGCCTGAAGGTTTCATAGCTTGAAAAGCACAATAAATCTGCATTATGTATGTGCATGAGTGCACCTGGCTTCTCTTAGACTTGTCTCTGCAAGATTTGCCTGTGAATTGGGGTGATAATAAGAAGCATAGAGCTGACACACAAAACCCACCAGTTCATTCATGAGTTTTGAACAGTCCTCTGAAGTTAAAGCAAAATGCTTAATCTGTTCAGAAATACTGGCATTGTCAAGACAGGAAAATCTGAAGCATAAGTATACTGAGAAATATGGCAGCTATAATAAAACTGGAAGTGGCATATCAGAAAAGTGAAAGAAGGAAGCATTAAAATCTGGATATGTTGCTGGCCAAGAATGTTTGCAACATTTTTGAGGGCTGCTCAAGGAGAAGTTTTAAACTCTATTTGCTGCATTTTAGCAAGGAGAAATATATCATGTTTAAACCAGTGAAGAATACATTACTGAAACAGCAAAAATCTCATTTAGACGTAATTTACAATTATAGAAAAGTTGAAAAGTGTTCCTCTTTCAGTTCTGTCAAACAGTCATAACTATGGGTACTCTCCAAGAATATAGTAAAGACACATTCATACACATATATCGCTCCATAGTAGGCAGATTTTCTTTTGCTTGGGTTGATTGCTGAAATAACTTACTAAACACAGTTTGTAATTTGTGTGCTATTCTTCAACAGCAGCGGGGTTGTTGAAAGTTGCAGGGGTTAATTTCAGTAGAACAAATGCTTGGAGAGAATATTTATAGTGCAGTTGCCAGTGGTTTATTGTCTAGTGATGCTGGAAAAAGCTTATCACTTAGACAGCCAAAGGAGCTCCTTCAATGCCTCAGGAAGAAAAAAAAGGCTCATATTTTCTAAAAAGTATCATAATAAGTGTTCCACATTTTATCACAGCATTATACACCAGAGAGCATTCTGCTCCAAGGTATCACATGTGTCTCCCATGTTGGCTGTCCTTACTCAAGAGGCTGAATTCATCTGTAAAAGCATGCTATTTCCACACTAAGCTTTCTAAATCTTTCTTCAGGAACCCGATGCAACCTATCGTGATGCTTTTCTATGTGATAATGTGAGATGCTTGAGAAAGGAGGGAGAGCTGAAGTGTTCCTCTGAATGGAAGTAGACACTGGAGGGTTCCTGTCCAAACAACAACATCCATTCACAACAAAATCATTTCACATATTTCAAAGGCCTAAT
Organism: Nestor notabilis; assembly: GCF_000696875.1. Classification (NCBI taxonomy): domain Eukaryota; kingdom Metazoa; phylum Chordata; class Aves; order Psittaciformes; family Psittacidae; genus Nestor; species Nestor notabilis. Next base: position 112,673 of record NW_009921269.1, on the reverse strand, counting down.
GTGAAACACCAATTTTTAAAGATGCTTTTGGTCAACTGATTTACGCTAATTCTACAGTGACAGAAGAACATGCCCAGGTTTTACAAGGTTTGTGTGTTCTTGTGAAGTTAAACGTTTCTAAGTAATCAGAAGAGAATGACATTTTTTTTCCCAATGTGGCTCCTCTCTCTTTCCAAGAAAATAGTTTAAATCTTCTAATATTCCTCTAAGAATCTGAATTCAATTGTGCAAACTTATCTATTTAACGGATTTAAGTAGGTTAAGAAGCTGGTAATGATTATTTTCCAGATAAGGTTGAAAGCTAGTGCTGATATCCACTGTTGATAATGGATGACTGAAACAAAGCATCTCAAAAATTAGGAATAACCAATTTGCAATAAAGTGTGGAACAACTAGATAGACTTGTCTTTTTTAAGAGTGAGCTGAATAAAAAGGGAACTGGTCAAAGACTTCTTTGCCAATATGCATGAGCTGGGAAACACAATGTGTGTTTAGTTCTTCATGTTTATTTCAGAATTGCCTAATAACTTCAAGAACTCATTAAGCAATGAACTTTCACCAGCTCCCTGCTAATCCAAAGTGTAATTTTTCACATGAAATCTCTGAATGTGGGAAAAAAGCACAGTATAATCACTTAAAGCTATGTTTAAAATGCAATAAACTATTTAAATAAAAAATAATTCTAATTTGGAGAAAAAAATCAATCTAGGAGTGTAAAATAACTAAGTTTAGTGAAAACCGGGATAAAAACTTATATTCTTTCAGTCACTACCTGTATAGGTTGTAATCTACCAGAGAAATAGTTTACAGTCTACTTAAAGTCGCTGCAGCCTCATTCCCAGATGGGTACTACACTAGACACCTAATTTGCCATACAATGAATCTCAGCAACTCACAGAGTTCAAGTGGGGCTCAAATGTTGCTGAACTGGAATCTGGGACAATTCACTGCAGTAATGAATGTAAAGGAAACATATCCATGCATTCACGATTTGGCAGTTCATACTTTTGATGAATTTATCACATTATAGTCTCATTTCTTTATTAGCACTAGGAAAGTAAGAAATTAAAAACTTCGTTGAAGTGTTCTGTATTCTCACTGCTCCATAGAGAATAGACATTGTTAGATGTCTTTTATGAACTTACATCTTCTAAAAGCAAATTGAAATGAAGAGCAAATTTTATTCCTTTATTAGAAACAATTGTCTTCTCACAATAGCTGCCATATCAAGAAATTCAGTTCTGCACCTTCTTTCAGGTATGTGACTTAGTATGATCTAGTGAACTCAGTCAATCAGGAAATAAACATTGTTTCATATAAAAGGTGGAAATTTATTACTGCTTTTTACTTCAGCAACACAGATTGTTAAATCTACTTGTCACAGCCACAATACAAATTGTGTTCTGCAAGTCACCAATATTAGTCCAAGTAGACATCTAGTAATAGTTCTTCCTTATTTCCTTATTTATCTTTTTATCTCCCTACACCACCCCCTCACCACCACCCTGGATCTTCTTTAAGCATCTTTGAGGAAAAGGTATTGTGATATTTTCAGCACTTTTTTCTCAGAATATATTGGGCATCCATTTTGCTCGCGAGGTCTGGGGGATATTTGTAGATGCTTTTATGAAGTGAGCAGTATAGTTAAGGAAGTAACTTCCTGACCTAGACTTCCTGCATGGCATACACACAGCATGGCAGTCAACAATAGGTTTTAAGTCTTATGCATACATCTGGAAAGAAATCTATATACAATGAAAGCTGATGGAGATTATTCATCTCCTCTAATCCTAAAGAAGGGATGAACAGGAAGGCTGTCTAGTCAAGGTAAAATTGTGCTTTTAAAAGATCATATTAAATGGTAAGAAGGTAACTGTGACTGGTAATCTTTGTACTTTGCCAGGTCTAATAACATGCACCTACCATCTCCATCCACATATATACAAAATGTGTTAATTACAGATATAAGAACATTTAGTAATATTATAATTATAATTGCATTGTTATAATATACATTTATATATTTACATAATAATAATATAATAAAATAATAATATTTAATTTACGATCTGTATCTGTAAGTAAATTTAAAGGTTCAAATTCACAGACAGCTTTCTCAGAGAAGTCCCATTCTGCAGGATATTGAACAAACTTCTAGCAAGAGACTGACTATGCCACAGGGAGATGAGATTTTGAACAAAAAACCAAGACTGTGTTAAAGACACAGTGACTTACCTCTTATCTTTCAGTATAGCAGGAGCAGGCCTAAGAATAACACCCAATTCATATGGAAGGACATATTTCAATAGCTCTAAATACATCTATCCCAGCACTCAAGGTTTTTCTTTCCTTGTTTTACATCTACTGTGGCATTCATTGTTTAATGCATTGGGGAAGATTAAGAGCTTTCCTAGTGTTACCAGGGTGGCTTTTTGTCTGGATTGATTTAGTTTATTCAAATGATGCTTACAGTACAAGAAAGAAACCATTTAGCCTGAAAACAAGAATTTTAGATAATATTTGTACAGAAGATTTAGGTGACAGACTGAAACAACAAACTTTGCTATCTAATATCCTTCTATTTATCTAGTCTTTAATATGACATACAAAGGCATTATTGCTACCCAAATGAAAAATTCTTGGAGTCACTATGAGCCCTCAGTAGTGGGTAGAGTATTATTGCTTTGTTGAATCTTCCAGACAGGGTCAAAATTTAATATGAAATCTAAAAGTAAAAATCAGTCTTTTTTTCTCTTCTAAACAACAGAGGAAATCCATGCTAGATAGAGCATTTTTGCTCACCATTCAGCCACATCTTCAATCACACTGAGACCTATGACCAAATTTGAAATCCAATGCAGCATTCAGGCATGAATTATCCATATTTAAAGAAGGCATCACAGAAGTTTGTCAGCATGCAGGAATAAAGCATATTTAGAAGCTGTTGCATAAATACAAAATTATCTAACTTTTTCCTTACACCTTTGCTTTTACTAGAAAGCACAAAAGATATTACAAGCAATTTTCATCTGAGCATCAAGATATCTTCAATTTCTTATTTTCATGTACATCTTTCATGGAACTTAGTCTGATTTTTTATTTTAATTTGAAAAAGCAAGCAATTCTGCCTGCCTTTCATAATTGGATTACTTTAGCTATGCCATCAGAGAGATTTTATTTTCCAGAGAGTAAGCGTTTAATTTACCCATAGCACAATTTAATTTCTTATAAATCCTAAAGGATCTAGTGCTTTTATGAATCTTATCCAAAGAAGATACATCAATCAGTATGGCATCGCTAACTAGACTATGGTATTTTCAAAAAGATTATTAGTGGTCAGGGAAATCAAATGCTCTCTATCTTTTTGAGGGCATCCCACCTTCTATTAGGAGTATCATTAGGTTTATTAAATGGCTTCTCCAAACTTTTGACGTGAAGAATGTCCTTCATTAAGAAAGGGTTACAGTGTCCTTTATCAGCGGAAGTACAGTCTTGCAGATTATATGATAAAAATTGCATGTGATCTGACCATGTTGAATGATCAAAACTTTCCTTGGTGTAAAGACATGACTTTTTTTATAACTAAAAAATGTTCTGTTCACAGGCAGATTAGGGGTTTGATTCAGCGGTGTTGCAATAGAGTTATGTTAGCATACACCAGTAAACAGAAATGGTGTCTCTATTCCCAGGAAGTGTAGCATATAATAAACAAGAATACTCCCTTCAAGGAAATTTGCATAAAATTTCATTAAAGCTGATATTTGACTGGCAATGTTTCATATTGAAGAGGCAACTACTGTTTCTAATAAGGTTTATGCAAAAGTGGCGTTTCAAACTCTGGAAGGGAACCTAGTAATTTCCAAGTTTATTCAATGTTTTCTTAACATAAAATGTATAACTGCTTTGGAAAGTTACTGCTCAACATGTGAAAATGCTTTAGAGTTTCTCTCAAAATTTGCGTTGCATTATACAAGAAGGTCTCATTTAGGCAGCATTGAATTAAACTGTGTTTCCAAACTCAAGATGAGCACTTGTGTTATCAAACTAGCAACCTGACCCTCAAAATCAGGTTTCTTCAGAGACATTTACCTCAGTAACTTTAGCGACTGGTAGTGCAGATGTCTTTATTTGATACCGTCACTGTGGGCTTCTCAAGGAGAGGAGGAGAATTAAAATGCTTTAAAAAACATCATTCCTTTGAACCATTTTACTCATTTCTGTTTGGGTAAGTGAAAGCACGTTCTGCAAGTGCTCATTTTTTCTCCATTGATTGTAAAGAAGTTCTTCTGATTTCAGTTCTTCCAAGCTGACTAAACATCTAACAACAGATGCCTACATTTTGCCTTAGGATTTACAGGAGGAGCATCAACCTTTTCTCATTCTCATTCAGTATTTGTTTGGTAGCAGGGCAAGTTTGCAATACCGTTTGCATAAATTCATATCTCACATTCTCACTTGCAGACTTGTAATTTACAGAAATGTGCTAGAAAATTCTCAACAGACAAATCCAGGCAAAGACTTGATGGACATTGCTGTTCAAATTCAAAAAAAACAGTGTTGCTACATCAGATGTGCATAGCACAATCTTTTCATTTCCAGTAATGTCACAAGAAGAAGGAAGGGAAGAGCAGGAAAGACGAATCCAAATTCCTTGCTTATCTTAATGTGGTTAAGTAATTAATCTGAATATTTAAGTCATTTTCCTTGTAAATATAGGTAATAATTAAGTAGGTACAATAAAAGTAATGGACAAAGCAGAGATAGATCTAAGTCTCAATCATTTGGTTCCTTTTCAAGATGGCATGAAATTAAGAGGTCAATATTAGGTAACCCTGGATTTTCTCACAGACACCAGGTAGTCATAAAGAAAGATGCTTTTCCCCTGAATTGAGTGTCTTTTCATTTCATCAAGAATATCCCCCATCAAACCATATCTTTTAAATGAATTAATTGTTGCCAGTTTTGATTGCTGCACGCTGAAGTTTTTGTTTTAATTTTGCTTCTCTCTGGAGCACAAAAGCTCTTACTCTCCCACCAGTTAACAAGAATTAGCTTTGAAACAATTACACACAAAGAAGCCAGGCGATTGAAAAAGAGCATCTTAAATGCAAAAGTTCTGCAAAGAAGAATCTCTGATAATGGAAACAAGCACTGCGGGCGATTAAAAGCTGAAAGCATCTGGGAAAAAGCAAATTAACAGACCTTCTGGAGTGAACAGACGTGATCTTTAGAGTTTAGAAATATGATTTCCCCCTTCTTACTCCCTAATGAAACACAGAGGCAGGACCCTAACAGCCTACTTTATTTTTCACATATTTTGTTTGTAGGTACAGTTGCTTCTTTCTGTGGTTTATATTGAAGATATCCAAAACTTTATCGAAAATACAGACTGTTCTGAATACCCTTGACATGGTTAGGACCAAAACTCAGGAGAAAATAATTCATTTTGTACAAGCATTCTGATTGATTATAAATAAAATACTGTTATTAGAGTGAAAGAGCATACAAAATTGGAGAATTACATTAACACAGTTAACACAGTTACATTAACACAGTGAATATTGTTATCAGTTTCATCAACAGGAGGGTTTTTGCCATCTTCTGTCAGCCTTATAGCAAATGCTGATCTGACACCAAGAAAAAAAAAGGATGGGACTTCTTAGCCTGGAGGTAGAGATTATTTGTAATATTACCTTTACTATTGCCCTGAGTTAAGATTGAGCAATTCACTATGTAGTACAAGCTTAGACCAAAAAGTAATGTTAACCCCCAGATCTTACTAGCCTATATTTGCAAAGAAAGAGAAGTGAACATTCAGGAAGTTAAAAGTTTTTAAAACTAAACTAGGTCAAGGTTATGTGTCCAGTAAAGAATACTTTGAAATAAGTTTATATTTTATTCTTCTCATCCTACCAATATATATCACAGCAGCTCTGCTGAAAAGAACCTGGAAGTCCTGGAAGACAGAAGGTTAATAAAGAGATAGCCCTGTGCCCTGACACTGGTGATGGCCAGCATAATTCTGGGCTGTAGCAGCAGGAAGAGGGCCTGGAAATTGAGTCACCATCCCCCTTCACTAACCCTTGTTAGACCACAGTGAGATATTGCATCCAGCTTTGGTACTGCAGTACTAAAAAGGTGGTGATAAACAACACGAAGGCTGTGGGGGACTGGCGCACTTGCAAACGTGATGATGATGGACACCTGGTCTTATCGAGCCAGGGGCACCTAACAGCAATCCCCCAATACCTGTGGGGAAGATAACAAGGAGACAGATCCAGACTTTTCACCACAATGTATAATGATTTCAGAGTATCATTATCAAAGTGTGCTTTTTCGTCAGCTTTACCACACTAGGAATCTTTCATATTATATTCCATTTTCCAGTCATTACACATGGCTACATGGCAATATTGTCAATATACATAAAACTATATGAAAGTTATTTCTTTTCAATTCAGTTGTTAAAAACTTTCTGGAATATTGTGTGGCAGAACAGTTACATGAATATCAGGTTAGATACGTTACGTTGGCTTGTGGCATCCATAAAGTCAAGGTTTTAACTATTTTCCCCCAATATTTTATAATAAAGAATGTTGTTTTGTTTCTGATTTCCATGAGGTCATTAAAAAAATAATAAAAAGACTCATGGTCTTTATGAAAAAAACCATAAAATGTGACTGGGAAAATTTAAAATTCACTAGTTTTTGGCAGCTTTTCTTTTCTTTACTTCCATTTACAACCAGTTCAATACACCACTGCTGAAGATGATATTTGTTTTTTCCGCACCGAACAAAACCAGAAAGCTCCAAGTACCTAGATCATAAATTTATTTTTCTCTTTATCTTGAACTTCACTTGAAACTTTGTTGTCTGACAGTTGCATCTCCCTCATTACCAATGATTTTGTGGTATCGCTTTACAGCTGACTTTGTTCTGACACATAAGATCAGAAAAGCCTGTGCCTAAATGCCTAAGTCATAAATTTTAACTGTCCTTCAGTTTAAATGCTTCCTGAAGACTGTTCTCCATTTGGTGATTTGTAGATGCCTTCCCCCCCTTCCTCCCCACTGTTATTGCATTGCCCTCTAGAAATGCTGACAAAGATTGGCTGCATGAGTTCACCCTGCATGAGTTCAGCCTTTCATACTGTTCCAAGTTGAAATGTTTCTATTGTCATTACCAAGAAAGATTCAACATATGTAGATGTATATTCTACACATTATTATGCTCCCAGCTGCCAAATCATTCCTTTTGTCATGCTGCTAGGTCTTTCAAAGCCATTAGGAAGCACCAGTCTTTGCATGTAAGACTCAACTCACTGTGTGAGACATAGAGGCTGTAGGAAATGCAATTACTAGGGAGTCAGTAGGCAGCAGTTGACCTCTAGACACTGCATGGAGCAGGGAGAAGGGATCCCCAAACCCAAGAGTGCTCATGGTTTCTAAGGGTCTATTGGTCAAGCAAACTGTATGAACAGGGTTACTATGGTGAACCTATGCAAAAGGTGGATCTAAGACAAAAGGCAGCTGCTTCTGACTGGGTAGTCTCATGGCAGGAACCTAGTGTGTTAAGGATCAATGCTTGCTATCATTACCTCCCCAGGGAAGTGGTGGACTCCCCAGTGTTGGACACTTTTAAGATTTGGTTGATCATGGTGTTGGGACATGTAGTCTTGGTCATGTTTTGCAAAGAAAGGCTGGACCAGATGATCCTTGAAGTCCCTTCCAACCTGGTGTTCTATGATGCTGGGATTCTATGATTTTATGATTCTATGATTCTATCCTTCTTGGAGGAGGGTTAGTCCAGGTAGACCTCTGTGGAGGTTCCTTAACTCCCTGATATATGTCCTTGTGGTGGGAAGTGCAGTTAGTGCATTCTTGATCTTGTCTGCTCTGAGGTAAATTTATACCAGCACAATAATAACTTAAATACAGGACAAAATAAAGGCAGCAATCACAAATTACTTTGTAAGGTAATAAGGTAGGGACAGGAGGAGAGAGCTAGAGACATGTACAGGAATGACAGGAATGGGGATATTTGAGAGAGGGGTGTTTAGACAATGAAAAGATTCAGGAAAAAGGATAAAAGCAAGAACTGTAAACATCAACGGTATGGAGAGCAGGGATTAAGTGACATAAAAGAATCAGAGATGGGGTGCAAGGAGTTCCATCCCTGCCCATGGCAGGGACATTGGAACTAGATGATCTTAAGGTCCTTTCCAACCCTAAATATTCTATGATTCTACGATTCTCTGAGATCAACAAAAAATGAATAGAAAGGGGGGACAAGGAGAGGCAAGTAAAGAGAAATGGTGACTGAAGCCATAGCTCAGATATAGTAACACTTACCCGCCTTTGTGAAACATTTTTTGCAGGCTAGAAAAATAGAGGCTGTGAAATGCAGAAATGGTATCCCAGCTGACTAGTAGGAGTAGTGTTAATATGAATATTATAAGTATTTGTGATGTGGTAGCAGGCAAGTGCATCACTGAGAATCTGATACTGTGAATAGTGCAGATAAAGTAGCAAAACAGGCACTACTGCCATAGATAGCTCCTGGCTGGCCCAGAGGAAGCAGACACCAAGATAACATAACAAATATAAGTAGGAGAATTGAGCAGGAAAGCACCAGTCACAGACAATTACTGGTCCAGTGATTCAAAACCAAATTGTGCTCACCCTAGAAAACTTTCACAAGGAGGTGTATAAATGGACACAGTGTTTCCTTATCTCAATTACTTTGCAGAAAATATCATCCTACTGGGCTAGCTCCCCATCTCCTACTATTCTTCAACCTACAGACTCTCTGCAAATTATTTCTATTTATCCTATTAATAATTTCTGACCCATAACTGAGAAGAGCAAGAACTTTTGACAACTCTAGAACAATCCACCTAACTTCCCAAGCAGGTCCTGCCCTGCAATCTCTGACACAGATTTCTCCATCCATTCAAATTCTTATGGTGCTATAAGCTACAGGAAAGTAATTTCCTACAACAGGAAATATAGGAGAAAAAAAGTTCCTTATGCTCCTGCAGGAATAGAAATGAATGACACTTTCAGCCCCATACAAAACCTCCTAGGTTTGCATATGTATGAAGTCGGAAAATATTTATTCACATCAACCCAGTTCATGTAGAAATAGTATAAAATATTGACGAGTTTTATAGCATTCTTCTTTTAATTTAAGAAAAAGGCCTTTTTTTCACCGGAATGCAATAATTGAAATCATAGAGAAAAAAGAAAAATATCCCCTTTGGACACTGCAAACAAGATTCCTCTACTCACTCATATGTTATTAGACCTTAAAAGCAATAAACTAAAATCAGAGCAGTACTTTACAAGAGTGAGATCCTGCTTCTGTAATCACCTAATGTACCATTTAAGACAACTAATTCTTACCACTGCTTATCATATTGCCTCTGAACAAATGATCCCCGTGCTTGAATTTACAACCAGGTGCATTAGCCTTAGACCTCACCTTACCTCAGAGAACCTTCTTCACTTCCTCTAAAAAGCACAGAAACCTTTCAAGGACACCTGGGCTTATAACATCACTTTCCACTGTGAAGTTTGTTGCATGAAAACAGGTTTTGCTAGGGAGAATTAGATGTTTTTTTTACTTTTTGCAATGATTTGGTATCATGCAAAGCTCATGGAGATCAACGGCTTTTCTTTAGAAAAGCGCATTAATACAGATTCCCAGATGATGTGACAGTTTGAATGTCAAGGTTTACCACTTGTAGAGATGGCCAAGTAGGCTTCATTTCTGTCAAATACACTATTTAATGTCTGAATACACTATTTCCTGTCTAAATATTTACAGGGTGTTTATCACCAGGAATCTGCAACATCTAGCTGTCTGGTTTGCATATTCAGAAACGTGTTTGCAATTTCTGGTGACCTGAAGCACTGCTTTCAGGTGAATTTCTTTGATATCATACAGTGTGCTAACCTTATTCAAAACTTGCATAGGTCTAACTTCTTTATTTATCAATTAAAGCAATCTGGGATGTTTTCAGGATATAGAATCATAGAATCACAGAATGGTTTGGGTTGGAAAGGACCTTAAGATCATATAGTTCCAATACCCCTGTCATGGGCAGGGTCACCTCCTACTAGACCATGTTGCTCAAAGTGCTGCCCAGCCTAGCCTTGAACACTGCCAGAGGTGGAGCATTCACCACCTCCTTGGAAGCCTGTGCCAGCACCTCACCACTCTCACAGTGAAGAATTTTTTCCTTCTATCTAACCTAAATCTCCCCTTCGAAGTTCAAAGCCACTGTCCCTTGTCCTATATGTGGTGATACAAACAAATATCCCAGTTAGGTATAAAACCATGTGACAGAAAGGGTTCTATGATGGATGAGAAGGCATATATTTCATGTGGACTAGTGTGCCACACTGGAAAAGTGACAGAATAGGAACTTGTCCAGAGAGTGATGCAGAAGTCTAACTTCTCCTGGTGAAAAGTTATATAAGAAAAGCTGGTGTAAGACAGAATGCAGGTAGTTCTCTGAAAGAAGAGGTCAAATATAAGCAGGCTTCTACTAAAAAAAAAGAATGAAAATATGAGCTTTCATCCATTCCCTGACACTAAGAACTGAGATTAGGTGCCTAAATTACTATCATGCATATCCCAAGCTGCTTCTAGAGACAAGGGGAAGAAACAAGCTCATCTAGGACTGATTCAATCCATTACTCTTCACAGCTATGGGTAAGAGACGTCTCAGGTCTCACCTGGGTCACAGGAATAATGTTTTCATGTTTGGAGAATCTTCCTGTGCTATTGCTGAAGGAGGATGAAAAGCAGGTGGTGCTAAAAGGTCAAATTCCCTCATTTGACCATGAAGTGTACTCCTGGCAGCCTGGATTATTACTCCAGAAATCTGGCATTTCACCCCATCTGATATCTTTTCTAAATAGGTGTCTAGGACTGGAAAAAATCCTCATTTCACTGTTCCCATGTCACCTTATCCCAAGTTAGATGGCTCAATTAAATGTCTAGTACAGTAAATGTTATCCAAGAGGCAGAAAACATGAGATGTGGTCTTTGTTAAACCACATACAAAGCTAAGCTTGTTTCCAAAACCAGAAATTCAGTGGTATCAAAACCCCTTTGTGTTTAGCTTTTCAAACACATGGGTACTTATTACTCATCTTTGTGAATTTACATAGTAGAGGGTTTCCTAATTGCCTTCCAAAGCTCAGGAGATAAACGCAATGATATAACCCAAGGCACACTGTCAACACCACAGGGGCCAAACAAAGCATCACAGTAAAATGTAGGCAGCAGTATTTGTGTCTACCCGTTCCCTCCTCCTAATTTAACCTCAGTTATAGAGTATGTTGACACCTTTCAAAAATCCAGGCAACCAGGGCTTGCCCTACATTTCTATGTACACTTAGGAAACAGGCACTGAATCATGAAGATGCCGTCCCCTATATAAAAGAAATAATAATCTGATTCATCCAGTGACACAGTTTCCTGTTTAAAGGAAAGCTGCAAGATTAAGTACTGATGTCTATCATCAAAGCAAATTCCCATGGAAGTCAAGGGAAGTTCTGTCAGATGAAGGACTAAATAAAATCTTAGGTTCCGACCCCTACTTCTTATTTATGTACTGTTTTTACCAAAAAGCTGAACTTCATGGTTTCTCTGATTCAATACTGCGTGCCATCTTATTCCAGTTATTTTAAGAAGTGATCTGTGTAATGTTAACATGATGAGCCTAAATGGGAAAAAACACTGGATGTCTGCCAAGAATTTGAAGAGAGAGGCACTCATTTTCAGAAGTGCTTGACAGCAACTAGAATCTTTTTAAGTCTTGCGCAAGGGCCATGTGTACCCTGGCTTAAAGGCTGAGAAGGAGTGGAGTGGGGCTAAAAGGCAAAAGGTTCACTCTCATCAGAATTTGCTCTACATGACGAAAATGTCCAAAGGCCTCAAGGTGACTTAGGACATGTCTGACAATTGCCTCCTTACATCTTGGACATCTGCTGTTTTAATCAGATCTTTGGGCTTCTCAGAGGCTTTTTCAGCAGAAAAAAAATGAATCTACAAAGAAATGTATCCAGTTACTTGGAAGTGTTTTCTAACTATTCCTCTGTTTCCATCAGCCCACATATATAAAGTCATTGAAAGTCATGTTGTGTGTTTTCATTTTTGCATGATACACTTAAGTCTGGCTGGCAGGGCCTGAGTATCCAGATGTTCCCTAGAAATCCTATGACTTGCTGGGAAGAAGAGTATCTCAGTGTTTTCCATTTCATCACTTTGGAAGATTTTTTCTTACTATGAACATTGTTCTGTATCTTCCTACTCCTAAGTATCTTTTTTTTTCCTCTGAAGGATCTAGTACTACATGTAGTATTGGCTGGTGTTGAACAAAAGTTGCTAGAGTTGGCCATGGGTCTGATCCAGTCTGGCAGTTTCTGTGATCCTACCAAAGAAAAAAGGATATATTTGAAAATCTGACATTTGGGTACATCTCATATCATACTGTGCCATTTTTAGCTGAATGTGAGTATTACAAGAGCACTTCTCTCACTACTGTTCGTCATAGAGATTTTAGACAATGACATGCCACTTCACTTTTCTGTTGGTTTGCTGGGGGGCAAGTTTGGGTTGTTTGAGGGGTTTTTTTAAGTTGAAATTAAGGAAATTTAGGAAATTTTATCATTCATAGGATCTGATTTCTATAAAACAGAGAAAGTCCCCAAAGTGTTATTAGAACATCATGTTCCCCTTTTGAATATGTTAAGAATAATGAAAAAAGTGCTCTTTTGAAAATCTTGAGATGTACTGTCTGTATAAAAAATTATATAATACATGCAAGCCTATATTTCCTTTGATTCTTTTTAGACCTAAAAAAGGGAACATCTTATATAACATATATATCTGCAGAAGTAGATTATCCTTTTTTTTCTCTCATAGGCTCTTTGGAGGAGAGCTCCCTTTTCATCATAATTAAATACTGAAAAGTGGAACACTGCATGATTAAAAACATTTCTTTCTTTTTTTTAACGAAATTATTTCTCCCCAGAGGCTAAACAGAAGTTGATCTGTATATACAGATTTTTCTTCAGATCATATTTAGCTATTTATGTATGGATCCCATATGAGTGTTCTAGCCAGGAAGAACATTCTGATCAGAGGTATGTGGTAAAGGACAACTTCAGAATTAAATGTGTCAAGACTGTATCTTCTTACTAATTTTCTAAATGACATTAGAGAAGATTGTCTTGCTATTCTATAGGTTAGAATATTTTAAATGTTAATCTCCTCACTACCTCTTCTGAGTAACTAAAAGCTGATTACAATCTAGAAAATGCACTTCCTTAATAAAAATTCAAGTGCATAAAGCAACAGCTTGTTTTCCTTTTTAAGAAACAGTTGATGTTTTTGTCCTGTTTTAAACTGTATAAATGTTTTAATTCTTCAAAATAACACATTCTTGTAAGGATTATTAGACAGCTGATGGCGCTGTTTTTAGTCTTATTTTGATAAAGGAAATCTCTAACAATAATAAGTAACTTAGGAGTTTTTATAATTTTCTACTGCATTATTAATGGTTTGTACTGAGTTAGCACTTAAAAGACTCAGTTGGAGACTTAGATTTGTTTTGCTGAATACGTTACAAAAAAGAGAATGAAACATAGACTGTATCCACAACAGCTTTTGGTACAAGAACAAGCATTGTTCTCATATGTTTTCATGTTCTTACTGTTCCACATGCAACTTATTTCTCATATAATTGGGTATTTTTGTTCACCAATTTATTGAAGAAAAATTGATTAGTAATTGGAAGAACTGTGAAAACAAATATATTGATTTTTTTTCTAGTGAGTGTTATTTTAGACAAAGATTTCCTATGTTGCTTAACTTCAAATACCAATCAAATATTATGTCACCAAACAGTAATGAACATGTAGCAAACAACATATTCTTAATATTTGCTGTTTTCAAAAGCTAAAATGAACTCCATCTATTAAAAAATTTCAAAATATTGTAAGATTAGAAAACCCAAAATATTTTTTACAATTAAAAAAGCCCCACATAAAACATTTCTAGACTATTATAATAAGATTTTTTCAAAAAATAATATGAAAAGGTATTACCCAGTTCAATCAGGCATGATTATTATAACATAAAATAATGAATTGGAAGAGGTGCTGACCTGAAAAATAAGACAGCCAAAAGGAACTAGATTCACATCTGGCGCTTTTATTTGACTGGACAACCTTGAGTAAGACAATTCACCCACCTTTCTACACCTCCAAAGAAGGGATAGAGATGCTGACCTTAATTTCAAAGTGTTTTTCAATTTACAGACAAAACATGCTGTACACAGTCTGAAGTGTGAGGGTGACCCCTTTTAAGTCAAATTCCAATGACAATAGAAACACTGGACCCCCCTAACGTCATTAATGTTAATATGTAGAATATGCATAAAAGACATCACAGCAGCACTAAGCCATAAATTACATAAACATAATACTGCTTTCCTATGGTTGGTTTAAGTGTTGTTTTAAGATACATACAGTGTTCCTTTAGAACTTTGAAAGAAGAGCCCATTGAAATTCTTCTCTAGTTACCACTGAGAGATTTATCTGGTCTTATCTGTTACATCTTCATGAGAAAATTTGAATAAAATGGCTGACTGGAATAATGAATTTCTCTGAATACATTGACATTTCATAAATGTGACCTATGCTAAAATCAAGACAGTGGCCAGAGAACTGAGATGACATTAGCAATTGTAGTCTTTGTTCTATAAATAGAGAGACAGGAGACATGTTAAAAACCAGCTTTTAATGAACACTGGTTAAATATCAACTTTTTTAAAGCTTTCTGACATTAAACAGAAAATTAAGTTTGCTCTTCTTCTAGGGCAAATGAAAAATAAAATCATTTGCCACAGTGATCCAGAAAGGGAGATGA
>NW_009921269.1:94548-97697 GCF_000696875.1 Nestor notabilis | reverse complement strand
TAGAGAAAACCGACCAGATCTGCAGGATGTCTTTGAATGAGCAATTACAAAAAGTACACTAACAACCAGTAGTTCTGGAACAAGAACACGTATTTAAAGTAGCAGATGACTAACCAGTTACACTTCTCTTGGAAAACCATTTCAATCACTGCAAAATCATGGCCAACAAACAAGAAAACAGAAGGATGATACTGAGCAAACCCTAGGAGCTTAATTAATGTAAGTCATGAAGAATGGGGAAAAACTGCCCTTTTCAGAGAAAAAACCTGTACCAGGTTTTGAGAGTGGACAATTTGAGACTCTGAGATGCTATTAATACTATTACAAGCAGCTAATCACTTACTGCCATCTACAGAGCTAATCTCACAGATCCACACTGATGGGGAAGTTTTATGTGTATAGTGTCACAGGGGTACTTTGCAGGTCAGATTGTGTTCCCTCCGATACGAGAGGGAATCCTATCAGTCACTTCAACAAATATAAGAGCTTTCTGCTAAATTTATGAGCCATTAGTTTAGCCCTGCACAGGAGAGTTAGCCTGCCGTATTATTATTATTCCTGTGCCAAAGACTACTGAAGAAAGCTAAAAAGTACCTTTCACATTTATATAAACATTTATTTTAATTTGATGAAAGACTAGAACATTTTTCTCCCAGTTTTTCTTCAGTCTTAAATTTCTTTTTTGAATAGAAAATACTCTAGGAATCATGCTTGCAAATAACATCTTCCAAAAATATACACTTACCAACAGCAAAGTCTGCTTGAATTTTCAGAGATCCTGAAACACTAGGTGTTTGTGTCAGTGGTAGTAACAATATCAACATTGCTGTTACAGATTATTACTGCATGCAAGAAAGGAGTAAGAAGATCTAAATTTGCATTTTTTGTCTTTTAGGCAAAACTGGTTGTGGAGAGGAAACAAAGGATATAATTCTCACTGATGTTGTAGAAATAAAAATGTATAATAAGGCCCCTGAAGACTGAGGGATCAAGACAGAGAGACAACACAATCACAGAATCCTAGAATGGTTTGGGTTGGAAGGGACCTTAAAGCTCATTCAGTTCCAACCCCCTGCCGCAGGCAGGGACACCTTCCACTAGAGTAGGTTGCTCCAAGCCCCTGTGTCCAACCTGCCCTTGGACACTGCCAGGGATGGGGCAGCCAAATTCAATTTTTGTTAAGGTGATTCCAATCAATATTAAATGTCTACAATATATTTCCTCAGATGCTTGTAGTACACAGAGGTACATGGTAGAGAAATGTAGCCATGTTTGGACAGGAGTTATCTGGGAACAGCTAAACCCTACAGTGGAATGTAATTCTTGGAAGTGGTCATGAAGCATTTCTTTTCTGTCAGCTACAACTTCTGACTGCAGCAATGACAGGAAATGTGCCATTTAACTTCCAATGTAGGTATTTAGTTAGGATACTTGATCTGATGTTGTTAGAAGTACTTTGTCAGTTTAAGTTGGAGAGTAAAAAACTCTTATATTGTACTCTCCAACCAAGAAAGTGCACTTCAGCACAACACAAAGGCAGAAACAGCTGCCAGTTCAATCAGGGGATACTGAGCTTCATGGTGACACCTACCAAAACTCTGGAGTCCTCAGTATGGGAAAGACATGGACCTGTTGGAGAGGGTCCAGAGAAGGGCCACAAAAATGATCAAAGAGCTGGAACACCTCTCCTATGAGGAAAGGCTGAGGGAGTTGGGGTTGTTCAGCCTGGAGAAGAGAAGGCTCTGAGGAGACCTTATTGTGGCCTTTTAGTTCTTAAAAGGGGCCTATACAAAAGACGGGGAGACACTTTTTAGCAGGGCCTGTTGTGATAGGACGAGGGGTGATGGTTTTAAACTAAAAGAGGGGAAATTCAGGCTGGATGTGAGGAAAAAATTCTTTACAATGAGGGTGGTAAAAACCTAGCACGGGTTGCACAGAGAGGTGGTGGATGCACCGTTCCAGAAGACATTTAAGGTCAGGCTGGATGTGGTTCTGGGCAACCTGGTCTAGTTGAAGATGTGCCTGTTCATTGCAGGGGGGTTGGCTAGATGACCTTTGAAAGTCTTTCCAACCCAAACTATTCTGTGATTCTTTGATTCTATGAATAAAGCAGAGCCACACACCCCTCTCAATTGAGCTGTGGAAAGGTCAATGAGAAGAAGGGCTGAAGTCCCCTTAATGTCCAGTTGTAAATCTGTTTGCATAACCAAACCCAACTATAGCATTTCTACCCAAGAGTGAACAGTTATTTGCACACTAAGGAAAAACAGCATGAAATATATGTATACCAGCACCATCTAGTGATGTCTGCCAAATCATTGGTTCTGTGCTATTCAGAACTTAGCAGAAAGCTCCCTAGTTGTGTGCACACCTGCACCATCATGCCCATGAACACCACTGCATGATCTTTGAGGTGTCTTTGAGCTTTGTCTCATAATCTCATTTTTATACACCACAGGCTTGCATGTTTTCAGTGGAGTTCTTTCATCAGAATACAGGAAAAAATATCTGCCTTTACTGAAACAAGTGTTTGAGAAGAGTACAGCTTGAAGTGGTGTAGCACTGTACTATCACAATAACTTAAGTGTTGTCTGTGTATCTCCAAGGTTTTTGGCCGGAAGCAAGCTGTTGAAACATTTATTCATGCATTAGTAATTAGTAAAAGCCTGATGATGATGATTCTGAAAGGTGTTTCAGGTTTATGAAGACCTTGAGCATTCTGATCAATAGTGAAATTTTGGACTTTCATTTTGATTCATCTGAATTTTCTGTTACAAAAGCAGCTGTATTATTATCATCTGGAGCACTATTCATTTCTGTTTATCCAACAGTGACATTACATGATAAAAAAAAAAGGGTGGGAGGGGGACACGACACAACACAGAAATGTATGAAGTATTTAAAAGTGTTATCTCATAATAAACAAAGGCAGTGCATTCCACATTTCAGAAGGCTCAACGGGCATGATGCCAGCAGAAGACGTAACATATGTAGATCAGAGCTGACACATCAAAGCTAATATTGCAAGTAAAATTCTTCTGAGGACTTAGGAATGCTGGCCTGGTAAAGGCAAACATCCAAATCTAAGTTTTCATAGAACCTCAGACTGGTTTGGGTTGGAAGGGACCTTAATGCTCACCCAGTTCCAA
>NW_009921269.1:72040-94474 GCF_000696875.1 Nestor notabilis | reverse complement strand
GGGCCAGCCACAGCTTTTCTGGCCTACCTCTGCCAGTGTCTGACCACCCTCACAGGGAAGAGCTTCTGCCTAATCTAAATCTCCCCTTTTCTTCATGTATGAAATAGTGTTGAAAGTGGAAGAACACTGCCATAGGAGATGAAATACAAAGCATTTTATGGTAGAATTAGCCCAAACTGAAGACTTAAAAAGACTAGAGCAGCATATAATAATAATTATTATTATTAATAATTATTATTGCTTAGTGTATTATAATAATAAAACAACAATATTTAATAATAATCTGATTATAATTATAATACATTACTATGTATTATGATAAAATAATAATAGGTAATAATAAGCTAATGATATTTAATAGTAAAATTATTATTATTTGTTATTCCTGTCTGAAACCATCATTACAGCCTCAGTAACTGTGCTGCTCACTAACATCCTTTTCACTAAAAGTTATTTACCATCATAGCCTATTTGCACTGTACTGGTTTAGAGCAATCCACGTGGTGAGTTAAGGAGATAAAAATCTGTGTTTGCCACCTAAGTATTCAAGCTATCACAATTTAAATGCCAAAGTTATCCTGCTGAGGTTTGTAGCTGCCTGTACAATCAACAGTGAGAGATACATTCCTCTGGAAGATGATTCAGAGCATGTAAATTAGCTATGTATGATATACATACAGCTGCTACTGGAAAATACTGCATCCAACTGAAAAGTCTTACTCCCTAAATAAAATTGTGATGAGGAAAAAACTTGAGACCATTTTTTGAAGCATAAGAGCACTGCTATAGAAAGTTGAAGGTTCCACCTTTTCTTTACATGCATGTTCATACAAAATGTTGAGGAATCATTAACAAGGCTCCTCTTGCGCACCCTGCCCAAGTTTGTGTCTGCCATGGAGCACAACCTCAGTTCTTCCGAAGAAGTGAGCAGGAAAGGGATGCAAACATTGGAGTTACCCTAACCTTTCTCTTCTATACAATAAGTATTATTATTTTATTGTTGTTGTTGTTTTTCTTATGGGAAGAACTGAATTTCACCTTTGCACCTGTATCAACATGCATTTCTCCCCAGACACTTGATTAAGTTGGGAAGCAAAGGGGTTTTGTAAGGGGGAAGTATCACCACATGCCTCATATTATTTGCTATGCACCTAGACATTTGAAGATGGTACTGTGCTAGGTAGACATGTGGTCTGATCCTGTAGGCTTGTACTCATCATCACACAATCCTTAGCCTTTCTTCCTGAGTCTCTTGCTTTTTCCCTCCTGCATGAGGGTGCAGAGGGTCACCAAAGAATGACACTTCTATGTATATAACCATGTACAGGTTTTTTTCACTAGCAAAGAGGGGAGGAAAGCCTTTGGGATTTTTAACTTCTTTTTTTCCATTCTTTCTGTGAAAGTAGCTTGAAACCAGATGGGATCATAAAGATAAAAGAAGCTCCATTAAGTACCAGCAGAGATGTTATTAGTATGCTAATGGACAGATGTTTTCTTAGAAAAGAGATAAAAGATATAAAAGGTGTCAGGAGAATAAATAGATCCTTTTTTTTTTTTTCCTCAGTGTAGAATCCAACACAGAAATGACCAATAGGATAAGACAAAATAGCAAATGAAGAGGCTTATAATGTCATTTTAGAAGTCTTGGCAACACTGACTTGGGTGTTTAAGAAAGTTGCTGTTGAAAGTTTCTTTAATAGCCCTGTATATACTGGTCTTCCTGAGTGAAGAAGAGATGCTTGCTACAAAATGGCTTTTCACACCCAGTAAAGCAGTTTCAAAAAAAGAAATAAAATAAAGTGCCACAATACTTCATGTATGTTCAATCAGTAAAATATAAATCTGGTCACTAATATGTTCAACCAGATACTTATGAATAGCAGTCAAACAGGCCTTTTTAAAAAGAAGATCCTTAAGCCACATGTGCATTTATTTATTTTAATATAAATGTATGTCAGACAGCCATTATCATGTCTGCCTCTCAAGCCCTGAAATACTACCTGATCTTTTTGTTTGTTTGTTTTTAATTAAATCTATTCAGGTCTGAACTTGAGAAAAGCCTTATTACTACACAAAGGAGCCTCCTATCCATGAGGTAATAACTGTTCCAAGATGAAAACACTCTGAGGATTTATAGGTTATAAACCATAGCATTATTACACTGTATGAAAAAGGAAAGTGGGATTTTTTTTCTCCTTGAGAAAGCAAGAAGCACTTTGTAACCAATTGTATTGTGCCATTAGCTGCCTGGCTTTTGTTCTGATTGCAGCTGCAAAATGCACAACTTTATTCAGGTAAATGGCTCTACTGACACTACCCACATGCTATAGCATTTGCAAGATCACTGGAAGAAGTAAGCAGTGGTGGTCTGTTGACATGTACCCAAATCCTGTAAGTAGCTCAGCAAATTTAAGAACTGCACAGAAACCTGTGGCTGTGGATTTACAAAGTGATGGCCAGGGTTTCTGAGGCAAAGCAGTACAGTACATTGGGGCTGGCCCCTGGACAGTCATAGAGATGTATTGCAGTTTTGTTTGAAAAGCACATTGTATAACTTATGTTATATATATATATATGTCTGATCTTCAGACATTGTCTTTACAACACCTGTAAACCATTAACAATGAAATAAATTTCAGCACAACATATGTACTCACATTGCTTCACAGAATATAGCTCCTGGGGACAGTTTATTTGAATGTGTTCAAAAATATGACTAGTTCAGCAGATTTTATTGAATAAGCTTTGGATACAACTAGCACTGCCAAAACCACTTAGTCAATGGGCTAAAGTTGCCTTATTTAGGAAACTCCTTTGAAACAAGACAGAAATTCAGGAGAAAAGTCTGCTAAAAACTATGGGAAGTTCTTATTTCCATTGAACTTGCTACTTGTGCTTAATCCATGGAATGGATTCTCAGGCAGTTACTGTGCCACTCACTATAAACATGATGGGGAGTACTACAGGAGGAAAACTCCCCTGGTACAGAGGTCTCAGGGACTCCAGGCTTCATCTTTCTGCCAGCTACATCATAAGACAAAAGAAGGGTCAATTGGGGGGACACTGTAGAAAGAAAAAAAGTACTTTTGAGACTTTTTTAAACTACATTTCAACCATTGGCTGAATTGCAGTACCGACACCAGAGATAAAATTGTATTGACATTTGAAACATTTTTCATTTAATTTTGATTTCATCTCTATTTTCATTCTATGATTCTATGATTCAGACAACATCTACTATTATAGAATCATAGAATCATGGAATAGTTAGTGTTGCAAAGGACCTTAATTAGATTAAATCCTTGGCTTAACTGAATCCCATTTGGTATTACACTCACAGCACTCACTAATAACAAATCAGATGTAGCACCCTGAACTACTGACATCAGGCTTGAAAAGGTTTAGAATCTCCTTCCTCATACTGGACTCATTTTAAAAGTAGTATCACAGAGATAACGTGCATCTTTCAGTCATACTCCTGTTAATGTCTTTGCAGTGAACTAGTACCTGTTGGTTCACATTGACATGTACCAGGTCAGATCCTTTCTTCTCAGGGTTGGTAAAGCTCCCACACTTTGCCTCTGAGAACCTCTGAGAGTTAGTCTGCAAAACCTAGATGCTGGGTGGTCACAAGTGACTTGAGTTAGCAGTATTACCAAGGGTGTGGGTTTGCGGGCAAATAGGATAGTGGTGGTGTCAGTAGATTGCAGAGATTCACGGCTCAAAATAAGATAATACATCTTCTAATAAAAGCTTAGCAACTACATATAATGCATAGTTAACAAGTCTACTTGCAATAGTTATCAGTAATTTATGAACCCTTTGTAATTCTCATATAAAGGAAAACTTAAATAAAAATGCACCTGTTTCTTTATTAAAGAACATCAGGGGGTCCTGCAGTGAGATGAGTTTCTTAGTGTGATATTAAAAAAACATGTGGGGACAATTTCTGTATCAGAAGTTTGTTGCATATTTACTAAAAAACATGTATTTTTTTTCAATCTCTGTTTCCCAGACAGAGAACTGAGGTGCAGAGACATGCAGACTGCCTCTCTGTGTACCTGTTCAGATATTCCAGTTCCTAAACCCAGCCCTTGCTGAGTTAAACCATTAGGTCTTTTCAAAGAGACATTTAAATCTCCTTGACATTTGTCAGGAGAAATGGGTTTGATTTCTTTTGTTAATATTTGGCATCGTACCCAACCTCAATTAAATGCAAAGTGCACAAATAAATCAGTGTAGAGCAAAATCCAGGATTTACCTTATTTTCTATCCCAAGTTGTTGGATCTTTGGCTTATGACCTTTTCATTTGTCTCTCAACAGCCTCGCAGCTTCCACTGAAAGCATTGAGAGCTCTCTTCCACCTTGCTTTTCTATCATAGCCTGCTAGACTAATGACTAGGGTATTCCCTGAAGAAATGTGGCTTTAATCCCACTGTGTTTCATGAGGCACTCTTTGGTAGGAACTGCAATGCAGAGCTACCAGCTGTAATGATATGGGCAGCCTGATACCAGATATACTAACAAATGGCTGCTGAACTCAGAACAGGGGAACCTGCTGCTTCTGGACCTGACCATATTGAGAGGTCCTCTCTAGCAAGTAGATATCATGCAAATCAGGGTCACTGGTGATACCATTTTCCCTCACTGTGCATTTCTAAATGAAAATAACCATGACTGATGTGTTTTGTGTTGAACTTAATGCTTCAGCAGTGGATTAGACATGGTCTGAGTATACACTTGATGAATTAGGACTGTTTGGGGATATTCTCTCTCTGAATCATGGCAAAATTTGGCATTCATGGCTCTGAGCATGCCAGGATTCCTACCATTAGGCACCGAATTACAACCAAATGATGTGGTCCTGTATGGAACAACTGTTTGGAGTTAGGAGCTGGTCCTGTTACACTGAATTGGTATTCTCATTATGTGTTCTTCATTTTCTAATAAACCAACCAAAAGTACATTTAAATTAGATGAAATCCAGGCAGTCTTAATGAAAGATGCAATTGTCAGACAACATCTCTACATCCCCCACCTCCTCCTCTTTACCTATTTTCAACGTAGGGAACAGTATATTAGCTATGTTTTTAAGTTCTCAGCATAACCTAAGGCTTTCAGAACACATTAGTTACTTTTTCAGAGATTAGTATGTTCTGGTTAATATCAAATGTTCAAATCTACTACTGCATTTGAAATTTGATTAGAATGATGTTTATGCTGAAGTTGTGGGATGACACCTTTTCCTCTGCATTGCACAAGCTGTCAGACTTATTTTAAGCTATCAAAATCATCTGGAACCATGTAAGTTCTGTGTCACCCCAGCTTCATCATTCATCTATTAATGAGTCTTGGTGGCCATGCTGCCCATCACAGAAGTACTTGCAGCCTTAGCTGCAATAGATGACATTGAAAGCAATAAAATGCAAGGAAAGTGTAAATAGTGCAGTGTAATTTCAATGTTTAGTAGCAGCAAAAGAGGAAGTATAAATATATTTTTCCTAATACACAATGGAAGGAGAAATTGAAATTGAAAATTTATTAGCTCTTAAAAAAAAACAAAAACCCAAACAGGTAAATGTTATAAAATTTTCTTTGTTTAAAAGAAATCCTACTGGTATAGTAAAGCTATTACATCAAATCTGATTTATGTACATGTATGATTCAGTTGAAAACACTCTCATTTCAGTACAAAGGATAACAAGCATTGACATCACAGTCAATGGTACCAAGAAATACAGGGCAGTCTGTCTGCAAGAAAAAACATGGTAATACAGAACAGAAAGCGGTAGGATATCACAAAGAGCCTGGACTAGACAAGAATCTGAAAATCAGTGGGAATCAGCAGATCCTTTCTCCAAGAGACCTTCTAAACTATTAAAAATAGACAGGAAGATAAAGAACATTGAGAAGTCCTTCCAAATTTAGATTTGTTTTACATCACAACGTTTACCTGCCCATAGCATCAGGAACTAAATTCCACACACAGAAGTTGTGTTCATGTTAATTTATGTTTCTTCATTTAAGTTCCAATTTGACAGGACTTTTCAACATCTCTATATTGAAATCACTTAAGGTTCTGCTTAAGTTTAAGCACAAACCTAGGTCATGTTAAAGGCTCAGAAGATTTAGGTGTGAGCATAACTCATTGTTACGCTCATACAGACTTAATGGACCACAGGACTTATCTAAAGTGAATTAAGTCAATAGAAAGACCTCTGTTGATTGAAATGGTTTGTAGGTCAGGGTCTAGACACATTGTGATTTTTCTTCCCTCACTCTATATAGACACTGCAGTACTTTAAGTTTTGCCAAATGTACTTTATGTGCTTCCTTGTTGAACAGGCATTTTAATTCAGAAAAACTAACCAGGTGCTATTTTCTTTTTGCCAGGAAAGTACCACAAGTCTCCAAGTACCACAGCATGGGGCTGAAAACCTTAAATCCTTGTAAAAAAACCCAAACAAGAAATATATTAGCAGTTTGGGCTGAAGTTCCTTTCTACCAGTCTCCAGAAATAATTGCTTCAGATACTCATTGAAATGTTCTCAACCTGAATATTTTATTCCATCTCTTTATTTAAACCAATTTAATATTATTAAAGAGGTATAAAAATACTTCACATTACTAGAAAGTTCCTACCAAACACTTACCTACATATTAAACTATGATGTGTCTTTTATAAAGGCTGCAAACATTAAAAAGTAGATTATATTTTAATAATAAATTAAAACAAACTTGTATTTATTCATTACATTGCATTTTCATTTTGTAATATTTTATCCCCCATTTCCATAAGAAAAGTTGAAGGCAACAGTAATTCCACAAAAAACCGAAAGGTCTTAACTAAAAGGTCTTAAAATTGCTGGACCGTTTTCCCTATTAAATGTTCTTTGGGTGAAGTTCTTAGTGCTGAATGTGCAATCAAATTCTCCACTGCAAAGGAGACATTTGCATCCATAGACAGATTGAAAAAGAGTGTTTGGCATGAGTTTGTAATTAGTTCTCCTTGGGCCAAATTTGTTCTCACTTGTGCTGGTCATCAATTTTGCTATTCTCAAATTATAGTGAGGAAAGTGAGAGAGGAAATCTGCTCTCCTAATTCTGTCCTCGTTTTCATATGTTATTGACAAACACCTTGCAACAATCTAGATGGTATTGAGCTTCCTCTGCCTGTGATTTCCTGTGTTTTATCAGTAGCAATTTTGTGGAGGACCAGGCTTGATTTCTTTCACCATTCTCAGATTCTAAGAGGGAAGGAAATCCGCACTGAATCACTCATTAGCTGCCACTCTCTGATGCGGAGCTCGCACAGCAATTTGAGAATATGTTTTCATTTTAGCCTTGCAGCTCTTCATCTCCTTGGGGTTCAGGAAACATAGCAGGCTTCCACCAGACCTCTGCAACACTGCAACTTGTAGTGTGATTTAAGAACAGTTTTCATTTTAGGCCTCCAGACTTAAGACTCCCAGGAATTGGAAAATACAGCAGACTTAGCTGTAGGGCTGCAGCTTCAATTCCCAGAGGTATTTCTGGATGGCTGATTTGTTTAAAAGAAGCTTTTCATTTCTACATTTCTACTCTTCTTGCAGTTAACATGTAAAAAGATAAAGATCAAGCACACAAACCTCCAGTAAATGCTTGCATACTAGTAATTCCTCCAGTGATGGAATCAGAAATTTCCTTCTCATTCCAGGGTCTGGAGATTTGCAGGGCATCAGAACAGACAAGCAAAATGCATTTTTGGAGAAATAATGTGCTAAGTGGATTATGTCAGCCACAGGCAAACAAAGGAAATACAAGAAAATGTCACAAGTGACAAACGTCATGTTTGGCTGCAAATAGAAAGGAAAATGGAAGTCCATGCTAAATTAAACAATTGGAAGGGTTAAAGAATCAGATGAGGTAAGGAGTGTGGTTGTTAGGATTTTATACAGTTAGGATCTGATGTACCTCTACTCAGTAGAGTGAAAGCATTGTACTTCTGATGGCAGTGAGCAAAATATCCGGAGCTTGAGCTCAGTTCAAGTAGAAACACAAGAATATGGTTGGGCCTATCTACAACTAAAGCACAGAAGCTTAACACTTGCACACAACCGAGGAGGAATGTCCAGACTGGAAAGGGAAATGTCCTTTCAGCTTTCTCTCTGGTCTGAATCGATCTAACTCCCTCAGCCTCCCCTCACACACCTTGTGCTCTTGCCCCCTAATCATCTTTGTTGATGCTCCTCTTGATTCCCTCTGCTAGTGTGTTTATCTCATACTGCCAAGTCCAAACCCAGACATAATGCCTCCCATGTGTTTATACAAGAGCCAAGTAGAGGAAATAACCACTTGCCTCAACCTGCTGGCTATGATGCTACTAATGCAGCGTGGTATGTGGTTAGCTCTCATCACTGCAGCGGCATCACTTTGTAGTCAACACACAGTATATCACTATATTGAATAGGTTTTACCTTGTGAATACAATAAAAGTATGGTAAATGAGGCTGAAAGCCTTGCTAAAATCTAGGTAAATGACATCCACTGGCCTCCCATTACATGCACAGTCAGTTGTCTCACTGTAGAAGGCACAACCTGCCTTTGTTCAGTTCATGCTGACTGTTCATTGTTGCTTTATCATCCTTCACATGCCTGGATGAGCTTTCAGGAGAATCTGCTATATAACCTTCCCAGGGACTAAAGTGAAAGTTAGAGTTCCCTTTTTGTCCTTTTTGATAAGTGACATTTTATTTGCCTGTTTCCAGTTGTCACAAATCTGCCCTGACTATTTTGACCATTCAAAGATGATAGAGAGTGGCCTTGCCATGACATTGGTCAGCTCCCTCAACACTCTTGGATGCACCTCATCTGGTCCAATTATTTGGTTAATTTGAACTCCTGAACTGGGATGCAGAGACTAATATCAGATAGACATTTTCCTCAACAAACCCACATTTATAAATTTACCATATGACCTCAGCCTTCACCACATTGCTTTTCCTAAGCTGTATCTATTCCATCCTGTTAGCAAGTTTCAATTACTGTTCTTCTAGCTGTTTGCATTTCTTCAAAACTGCCATTACCTGACCTCTTGTGTAGATGTAGGATTAATTTCCAGCCTTCAGAAATGTACGACTCATCTGAAAATCTGAGTGGAAAATTCTATATTCCCTCCTCTACATTATAAAGAAGCTGAACACTTGCAAATCAGATAAACCACAGCCAAACCTCTTTGTCCTCCCCAGTCATATGGCCATGTCCTTTCTTGTACTCTGAGGTGCACAAACATCATCTCATTTATAGTCCACTAAGCCATTAAATTCCACAATTACTAGGGCTATAATTCTTTCCTTCCTTTCATTTTTTTAACTGTTAATGTCACACCACAAGTACACTCACATTAGAGCTGTTTATTCACTGAACTGAAAAATCGATACGTTCACATCTAATTGACAAGTTTAATTTTTAGCAATTTCATATACCTAGCAAGACCACTTTTCATACAGTACTTCCACACCTGAACCTCAGATTAGAAGAAATCCTCCTGGAAGAAATCCCTATCATTATTCTTAGCTTTCAGATAGTTAACGTGAGCCACAGATGCTTGCTGAAGAATACCAGCAGGTCAGAAGCAGAGCAAGGGTAGTAGCACAGTCTGACTAAATACTCCAGTGTTGTTTCCCAAAGCTACCTTAAAGCAACTCTTCTTAAAAGCTTGCCAAGGCACATAAAAAATTTGGGTTTGAATTTTCAGCCTGGACACCATGAAACACATGGACCTCTGTCTCTCTATATTAATTGCTGCTAAACTGCTATTTGAAAGGTATTATGGGCAGAGAAACTTTCTTCCTTCTTTTATGAAGCATCTATACTATAAGTAATCTAGATTTGATAGAAATAATACATCAGCTTCCTTGACAGGATTTCTTCCATTACCACTGCCAACCAGAACGAGAAAACAAGTAAACATGGAACAAAATATTAACAAGCAAATACATCTTTTTAACTACATTAACCAACAAAAGTCAATTATTTCTATGACTGAAGGAAGGTTTCCTTTTTCTGTCTGTATAGGTATATAAAACACATGAACTTTACACTACATTGCACAGTAGACTACAGGTAAGCATTCTATGATCTCAGCTGAAGTTATTCTGCACTTGATTATCAGCTATGGAGGTAGGTAACCAACACACCAAGAAAACACCATGGCTCTGAACATGAGAAACAGCTCCATAAAATCCACACCTTTCATGTGATCAGCAGATCCCATACCAACAGCCGTGACACACAGGTGATCAACGTAAAATTATACAGAACATTGCCTACATATAGTTTTAGGACCAAAAAGGTCAGAGATAAGTCAATGAAATATTACTAAGACCTGCTCAAGGCAATACTCTTCATAGAAGAGCTGGAGACCATCATAGAAGAGCTGGAGACCACACAGTGTTTCGAGTGTCGTATGTTGTTGGCAAAGCCCAGGAACAGAAATGGATTGAAATCACCCATTGGAAAAAATAGAAGAAGAAGTAAAATGCACTGAAAATTGAAGTTTTATGTTACATTACTAGTAGTATTACAGCAGAATCCATAATTGTAAAACTTCAACAATAAAAGATAACATTCCTCCCATGCTGCCTTCTCAAAAGTTTGCATGACAATATAAAGCATAGTTTTGCATATTTTGTTCTGTGGCTCAGCTACCACATTTGGTACAAACCTGCTGAAGACCACTGTTTTTTTGGTACATCTTAGACATATATCATGCTGTTTCTTATTTGAATAATTTCTAAGAAAAATAATCCAAGTATTTTCAAACTAGAAAAGATGGAAAATATAATTCAAAAAATGTTTAATTTTATTTACCAAAAACAGAGGACCTTTCTCTATGCTGCAAAATCTGCTCATTCTTACTGAAACACACGACTTTTTCAAAGATATGAAGAACTTTATGACAGAGGTTTTTTCCCCCATTTTCCATTTTATTTAGTGGCTAATAATCAGGAATTAGATAGCTATGAAAATATGCCCCACCAATCAGAGGTGTTAAAGGCCACTTACTGACTGGCCAGCCTGTCTCTTTATTTGAATGTTCATTCCCACTCGTCTTACAATCACAGAGCACATTAATTAATTTTGGAGGAAGTTATTGTGGAAGGTAATCAGACTACAGATCTGTAAGGTGTCTGCTAAGCTTCCTGGACAAAAAGAACTCAAGCAACTGTCGCTATTGCTGTGCCATAAAAAATAATCCAAACCTTTGTCTTTTGGATTAGATATCTGATTATGCCATAGCTATTTATGAGTCTGATCCTAATGATTACAAATTTATTTTTTTATGAGAAATCTTATTGAGAAATTAGGTCACATTCTCACTTAACTTATATTCTTTTTTCCCACTGAATACCACTAATGGTATCAACTAAAACTGCCCTTGACTGGACCATCAGATTTTTACTCATAGAAGGTTAGAATTGATGTATTCCTTATACCAAAATCATCATTTACAAAGAAAAGGAAACAGTTCACATTTCATCCTTCTATTATATTTCTAAGAGTTTTATTTGCTCCACTCAAAGTGCAGCTGATTCAGGGAGAGAGATGCTTTTGTAAAGATTCTGAGATTAGAGCCCTGTGTATGGATGCATCAAGCTTCCAGAGCACTTGGGCTCTTCAGCCATTTATTGGAGGTCTTGTACACAATGAAGGCACAAATAATAATAAATGAATTTATTTCATTTATTAACTGAAATAAAAACACAGAAAAGAGTTAAGTTTGTTATCAAATTAGGTAATACAACACAGACCTACACTGTAGGAAAACAGTGCTGCAAAGACACATAACTTCTGGGCTAGGAAGTCATCTGTTTCTTGTCAAACTAATGTTTAGTTCTATTGTCAAGGTTTATATATCAGCATTAACAGTTCAGTATCTGTATAACCTTTCTGTATTCATTCCTGCCATCGGTATCTCGGGACCCTTTCTGGGTTGTGTTCCAACAATGGCAGTCCAGACAAGAAGATCAGTTGCAGAACTGTCCTGTAGACTTTCAGCTCAGGCTATTTCTAGTTGGGGTGATTTTTTCACACTTTGCAAATGTATCTCAGAAATCATCAGCCCTCAGGGACCCAACACATTTAAGAAACTGAGAAAGGTTTCACTCTAAGGTGCTGTCACACACATGATCTTCTTAAATTCACCTTCAAAACCACTTCAGCTTAATTTCAGGCTGGATCAGAGAGTAGAAAAGCATCTTATATTTTGTTCTCTCCCTGTCTCTGGCATGACAGTACAACCAGGTTTCCAGCAAAGCCTTGGTTCCATTTCACTGGAGAAGTCAAGGACTGAAAACGAAGACCAGACTAACTCCTCACCTTTGGCTGTCCCTTCCTGGTCTGTGCCATGTCACAATGAATAGAAAGATGAAGAGCTTCTACCATCTTTGTTTGCATCTTTGTATGAATGAAGAAATAATATTTTCTGGTGGTAGAGTACCAAATTAACTTTATAGTACTGTAAGACAAACTTTTGGATATTACCTTCCTAACAACACTTCTATTCTCACAATCTATGTGCACCTACAGTATTCTGAAAATAAAATATCTAATATTAAATTATAACATAAATATATAACTTGGAGCAAGAAGGTCATGATCTGATTTGAGGGCGCTAGTCAGCTACATATCCTTCATGGAAACGCAGTGTAACAGTCAGTGATAACAGTGAGTTGGGAAGAGAAGAAAGGAAGAATTTTCCAGCTTCAGTAGTCTTCAAATAAATCTACAAATCAAATCTACAAACCAGTCATCTATTATTGTAGCTGTCAATAAGATAAAACTATCACTGAGACTTGTGTCCAGCTTTTTTCCCTCTAGATATTTATGTCTTCCCAACATTGTAAATCAGAAAATTCTAAATACTTAAAACTAAAATATACTCAAAACCAGTTACCTAAAACCAAATAAAATAAATCTGAGATTATTTGACAGGCTTTAACAACAGTGTAGGTAACATTCACATACCTGTTCAGATCCTGTGTTCAGTCATGCTATAGCATGATCCCATATAACCACTTTTTCATTTTTCAAAGGAGATGTGAAATATTTTAGTCAATATACTTTAAAAATGCCAACACATATCCAGTAAACACATTTAACAAGGCAAATCCTGGTATTCTACCTAGAGTCAACACACAGATGTATAAGGAGATTAAACTGTTTCTGAAAGGATACAGAACTTATCTGATCCCTTTTCTTCATCCTTGCACCCTGCAGGACTGCTCAGGATGTAGTGTAGGGTACAGCTCAGAAGTACGTACATGGATCATGAAGAGCTGTAAAAGAGCAGCATCAGATGCTGTACAGCCCCAGATTCAAGTATGTGAGTAATTCCCAACAAAGACTCTAGAAATAGTCTGAATATTAACCTTTAAGGAGAAAAACCCTTAACACTGATCAAAAATCAGAGGGGATGCAATAAGTAGAGAACGAACATTTCAGGAAGGCTTATGATTACAGAGGAAGGTGACCTTCTTCTCAGATGCATGTTTCTGCAGAGTGAAGCATCCCTGCAATCCATGACTACTTCTGTATTGTTTTAAAAATCCTTGTTTTCATCATCCTCACAGATTTCATGTGTAGCTATGACACAAAAATTTACTCTTAATGCTCAAACATGCATTCAGGAACACTTCAGCTACTCTGAAATTGTCACAGTTACACATGCAGCTAATGTGAAAACATTTGACAACCACTGCTTTGACCCCTTTCTCTAATTAAGCCCTACTGGGTTTCTAGATGGAATCCACAGCTGGTGAGAGTAGAGAAAGCCAACAGAAAGAAAGGAGGGGAAAAAAAGCTAAAAAATCAAATAAAGGTAAAAATCATCATTATTTACCATCATTATTTACATTTTTCTCATATTATCATAAAATAATTGTGAAAGGATCCTATATTTTAATTTTTACTTAAATACAATGAAGATGTAATAGTACAAGTACTATATGGAAGCTCATTCTTTGCTGTTACAGCAACATTCGCGTAAACCTTTGGTAAAGAGACTGAAGAAGCAACAGTAATCATAGTACACTTGGCAGTTGCTGTAGTGTTTATTTCTTCCTTGATGAACAGCTGCTATAGCACTTTGCACCATTAAAATTGTTTAGTTAGTTTCTTATATGCTAAAAGCAATTTCTGCAGGGAATTAATTGCCTCTCTAAAAGCTTTAATGATTTTCTGCTTATTTTCCATTTCAGAAATACTTTCACCAGCTATAGATTGCAGACCAATTCTTGGAGTGTCAAAATTATGCATTGACAATGACAGGTCGCTAAAATTCTGCTTATCCAGCAGGATGAATTTCATTGCAATAGCTCAAATTCCTGCTAAAGGCATGCTTCTCTCTGCAGGCAGGAGAGTAATCAAGGCAGGAGTGGGGGGAGAAATCCAACCCTGCCATCTGGTTGAAGAATTTTACCTTTCTGAAGAGAAAGGACAGGATGATCAGCATGGCTTTTCCTATGAGATGAACCCATGAACAATTCATTAGCTGTATACTCTGTGTTGAAGGATATCTCAAAATGTCTTCTGGGATATATCCTCAAGCTAAAACTGCTAGATTGTACCTTTCTGGATCAAATGGAATCACAGCTTTGACCAGCTTTATTTTAGTGGAAACTTCTGTCTTGTGTTCGAAAGAGAGTAATGATTAACACTCCTTCCATTTAGCACAGTTCTTGACAAGTTCATAGCAGTCCTCAAGGTCTGTTTTTTAATTATCTGAGCTGCAGCTAACATTTCCCTAGGAATCAAGCCAGAAGAAACATCTGACAAAATAACAAAACCACAGATAAACTCAAAACAAAGTTCATATTTGGTTCCATAGTTATTTAGATTAAGACTTCGAAACTAATGTTAGGTATTATGAGCCTCTTGTGAATTATAGAAGCATAGAACCATAGAACAGTTAAGGTTGGAAAGGACCTTAAGATCATCTAGTTCCAGCCACCTGCCATGGGCAGGGACACCTCACGCTAGACCATGTCACCCAAGGCTCTGTCCAACCTGGCTTTGAACACTGCCAGGGATGGACCATTCACAACTTTCTTGGGCAACCTGTTCCAGTGCCTCAGCACCCTCACTGTAAAGTACTTCTTCCTTATTTCCAACACGAACTTCCTCTGTTTAAGCTTAAACCCATTCCCCCTTGTCCTGTCCCTACAGTCCCTAATTTCCTGTTCCTGTATGTTTAGAAAGACATACTAAAAAAACCAAGATGGGTGCAGACAAGAGGAAATGTAAGAGGAGAACCTCAGTGGCTGGTACAGTAGGTAATGTCCTCCCAGTGCCACTGCTACAACTACAAAGTAGTCAAGGATTTTGTAGATATGTTTTCAAAGAAAATCCCTTAAAGAAGATTCAACATAGGCAAATACTTAGTTTTGCAATGCCACCTCCCCCAAGCATGAGAGAAACCACAAACACCGTATTTTGCAGAGGTAATATACTGAAGGTGAAAAATAAAATTATGGACAAAAGGGGATATCAATTCAAACTTGAACAGCCAATCAAACCAACAGGATAAGTATTAATATAAAAGGATCTGCAGAAGGACAAGTCTGCAGTCCAGTATTAGAAGAAAGACTGTAGTTTAAAGCACTTAAGCCTTTTGCAATAAAAGCTATGGGGCATTCATCTGTGGCAGAGAAAATGTTTTTTCTTAAAAAACTAAAATGTGAGAGATTCAAAAGGTATACTTGCAACAGGTGGGATGGAAGAATTAAATTTTAGTGGCAAATTCCTCTAAATTTAACCTAGTGGAACACTTCTGGTTTTATAGTATGATTTTTCCTATGATTTTCATATATTATTTTGCAATTGGCTGCCTACTGTTAAATATGTTTTCAGGATTTCAACATACTTACTACACTAACTAAATAAACCTCTTAATATTTAATCTTTGAAGAGAGGAAGAACTTGTATTGATCAATACAATCAGATTGGACAGAGAGAGAGGTGAAGAGCAAAGTTCGACTTATTTTTAAGAGATCCAAACGTAGCTGCTGGGATGTGTAAGACACTCCTAAATTCCCACTACCAATAGAGATCTCAGTACAGTCCTGGAACCTAGAAAGATGAACAGCTAACAAGGACAGGCTTCATTTTCTTATCTATAGGCACCTCAGATAATCTAAATCACTTTAGTCAGCCTAGATACCTTAGGGTATCTATGATGCCTCAACTGGCTGGCAAATATGGGAATAGGACTTCTGGGAGACCCATATACTTTCTCATACAACAGCAGGAGACCAGGTAAGAAGTCCCAGAGTACCAATAGTGTAACTAGGTACCAATGTTTACACAACTGAATCCTATTCTTCAGGACCTGGATTGCTCTTAAGGATCTGCTAATCGTATTAACAGGTAAGAGTGTGATTATAGAGCTGAATGACACATCTGTTTGAGAGCAGAAGCTCTCAAACACCAGGCTGATGGTAGTGACCCTACTGAAAAAACACCTCTCTTGATTTTCTTCTATAGTTTCTTTCAACCTTCAGGTGGACAAGGATGTCCATTTAACAAATTCAGATTCCCAGTGTTAAAAGCCAAGCTATGGAATCAGTTCAGGAGAATTATTTCTTCACAATTACATGCTGTGCAGCCGTTTGTGAAAGTGTAAAGTCAGCTCAAAGCAGGGAAATTGATATGTCACCATCTATTGATAGTGCTTCTAATAGAAGACAAAGGACAAAAATCAGATTTATGTAAATGCTACTGTTCTCCCCTAGCTAAAAAGTGAAACTGGCAAGGCTCTATTTCTTTATATTGGGTGAAGTACTTACATTTCATATGCTATAGAAAAAAGTCTGGTTTAGGAATAAGAAACATAAGATGACTTCAGAAAAAATATCTATGGATTATTCAATTAATGAAATATTACAAATTCAGAGCAACACATAAACCTGATACTTTCTTGCTGTCTCAGTTAATCAAAGCAATTGGGTTACAGACTACCCTTTTTGTTAATTTCTTCAATGATGAGATGATTTACTTGTGCCTCCCAATTGATTTGCAGTTTGTCTCTCCAGGATCCTTGACCTCTTTTCTCACCTTGATGAGTATACTACTTTGTAAGTACTCCAGTGAAACAAAGAGGATATATTGCAGAGTTAATGGTATACACAACATAACTTTGCCTATAATAAATGTGTACAGTACTCTGCAATTTCTTTTATCGATCAGCACCCTGAAAACATTGCTGTCCAGAGGGGTGAAACTCCCCAGTATGAAACAGCAGAACAAGTTACTAATAACACTTAAGTTCTTATTTCATGCAACTCACTTTCTCTGTTAGTCTCACATACCTAGCAAATATTCTTTTTCATCTGAAGGATAAGAAAGACATGAACATCAGCTACCAAAATTCCATCACGTTTGACTGCAAATTCAATGTAAAGCTGCCTTGAGGAAAATGGGTTGTCTAGTGCTCCTCCACCCAAATTCACAGCAAGAAAAGCTATAATGTTATTCTTAGCAGATGTTTGCCTAAATCATTCTTTAAATTATGCAGATTTTGCTACTTGTATTGACATTCTTCAGCTAGTCTTCCAGAAATGTTTTCCTAATGCCCAATCTAAATCTCTTGCTGAATATTAAGCCTATTCTTGTCTTGGATGACAGAATAGGGAATACAGTTATTAAACATGAAAACCTCAATACAAAGCTTGAAGCAACTGTAAATGTTTTGGAACTCAGAGAACAATTTAGTAATTTCTATTTTGCAGCTTATCTGAAAATGGTTGTCATCTCTCCCTGCAGTCTCTCTTTTCCTAAGCTAATTTCCATGCCTTTCCATATTTCCTCATTTTTCAAGATGTCTGATCATGTTCTCTACTCTTGCTAGTTGGCACACACCTTTTTTGAGGCTGGAATTCCTCAAGCTCCAAGTAAAAGGCTTACTAGTACCAAGTAGAACAGATTAATCCATGTGTCTATTGCAAGAATACTCTTACTTAATACAGTGCTTGTCATTATCACTTGTTTCAAATTGAGATACTCTGTAAGGGAAGACATTTTTCTCTAAAACTACTCCCTGACCAGTATAAAAATTTCTGCCTAAAATTTGCTATTCTTCTTGAATTATAAATTTAATAATTGTGTTATCTTTTCTGTTATCCAAGTCATAACAAAATTGTTGAAAACTACTGAAGAGAAAAAATCCATCAGAAACCATACAAACTTCTACCCCAGTAAGTATTTCCAACCACTTTTACCTATCTACCTCAGTAGCTAAATCCATGCCACATTGCTCTATCTTGCTGCTTAGAACAGTTTAGATTACTCCAAGAGGTCTTGACTTCCCATTGTTTCTTAATCTGAGACAGTCATTAGCTGCTAGCTGTCCTTCAGCAGCTGGCCTATAGAATGACAAAACTCTTCTATAAAGGATGAAAAATAATTCTTCTGTGTGTGGCCAATAAATATTCCTAGCAGCTATTAGATTTCTTTGGATTTGGATCAAGGAGTAAAAGATAAAGTCAGTTTTAAATCTTTTTAGCTACTTTAATTAATACTTCCCCTTCACATAAATTTGATATAGACATACTGTTCACGGGCTGGAATGTCTATAGCAAAGGTAATACAATTCATCATCACCAAAAGTGAGATTTGTATAAGTTTTGCACTAAGTAGGTGGCATTAATGTTTCCAGAAACATTTCAAATGTCTTTTTAAAACCAATCAGAGATTGTCTTGATATGTCCATTTAATTAGAAGCTGAAAAATTTGATCCTTACACTGTTGTCAGGAGCATATTGCATGCAGGGATTGAAATATATTTGATTGGCTCCTCAATGCGTAGCTTCACTTCAAGCAACAATTCTAGAGCAGAGATAATTGGTGCCCTGCAGCTTTCCCCACTGAAAATCAATTGAATTTCCATTACGTTTCAATTGTCTTGCAGTGGGAAACCTACAGGGTTTCATTGGCTGGTGTTTTTTTAATATTACCTTTTCCACTAGAGAATAAAAGTTTTAAATGCTTTTCCCTAGGTAAGCTACTAGCAACATGGGAAAATAATCAATTCAAACAATCTGCTCTCCATGAAACTCCCTTCCCAAAAGAGCAAGTAATCTCCTGTATTGTGCTGATTTTCTCATTCTTCCAAGTCTTGCCTCAGTCACAATGGTCTGCAGCTACTTTTGCAATGTGTTCTTCATCTAGTACTTCATCTGGAAATGGTTTTCTATATGATTATTCACAGCAGGAAGCACTATAGCTGGTAGTAACACGTGTGTAGAGTAATGCAGTACTTCAAGCCTGTATGTCTTGAAAGGCAAAGAAAAAGCGTTTATGTTGGTGTTCATTAGTTTACAATTTAGTTACTCCTTTGTCCAGGCAAATCATGTTGCCATATAAAACTAAATGCAGAACAGACTGAAATAAGGTGAGGCAAAGTCTTGTATCACCACTTTGCATTTTATTTCCCTATTTACAGGTGCTTTCACCTTATTAAACTGCACAAAAAATGACATCCATGTTGACTCCTTACTCTTCTTTGACCACAAACGGTCAGTACTGAAGCAAGTTCTTATAGTCATCAGGAGAAAGATGGAAGAATGTAGCTCCATGTAATCAAACACTGATTTACGAAGTGGAAGTATACAACCATGGCCTTCCTTATTTTAGTGACAGACTTTGGAAACAGAGCACAGTGATATTTACCCAACTTTTCAGAACAAACACTGGTGGCATTTGGGAAATAAAGGGGTGAAGGAAAAACTAGTGTTTTATTAGATCAGATCAATTGAAAGGGATTGTTCTTTGAATTGAAGACTGTTTTATCAGCAGCAGCCTCCCATGCCTTATTTTGGTATTGTTACACGACTATAGAAAAGTCAGGGGAAAGGAAAGCATTATTTCAAGCCTTAATCAGGTACCAGAATAAAAGATTTCTGGGGAAATTAAAAATGGTGAATAATATTGAAATGAATGTTCCAACAATGTGGTTCTGAAACTTTACCTTCATTTTTTTATTTGATATTTACTGAAACTACACAGACTTGATCATCTCTCCCTTCAAGTTATAATAAGAATTTCTTTTCTTTAGCTTTAAAAAAAAGGTCAATTTTAAAACTTCCTCACTGATCAAATTTACCATCTGAAATACCACAGAATGTTGATGTTCTAGAAGAATACAGAGTTACATTACTGCTGATCTCTAAACAATTTCTGACATTTTAAACAACACAGTTCAAAAGTAAAAGGTCTTCTCAGCACCACTATAAAATGCTGATCAAAAATACTTATCACCAACAGCCAACAAATGTCTACCAATGCTTTCCAATATAAAAAGGCATTAAAAAGGCATCATCTTTGACTCTAAAAACTTCATTTAACATTTTCAAGTTACAGTTATATTTTAAATGCATTATCCCCATATAACGCTGAAGAGTTAGATCAAACGTATGCTTCCACAAACTTCATGTGTGTGCCAAATTCCCAATTTAATTCACAAAGTATAACCAATGACATAGTAATGGATGTTACATTAATATAGCTATAGAAACAACATTACATTAATTAGAACTTTGTAAATGCTGTAATTAAGATATTCAGTGACAGCTGCCTTTCCTGTCCCTTAGCTTCACCAAGAAATCTCTCAGCACTACTTATTTTGGAATCATCAGCTGTATGGATGCAGGAAGAGCCATCTGTTGGCATTTTTTAAATGTTAACTGACAGAGGTTCCAAACAATTGCTCCTAATACTTTTGTAAAAAAATCAAAATAACATGAATTATTTTTTAAGATTCTGCATCTGACTTTGGCAGAATTGATGTCACTAACACTTAAAAAGGAATGCATCTTTGCCTTCAGATCTGACTGATGTACTCTAGCAACATATGATCAGAATAATATCATTGCTTCACATACATAGGTAACGCACTTCAATGTTTTATCCTTGCTCATGTTTGTAAAGCTTTATTACTCAAAAGAGACATGGTCATCTACCAAAGGTGTATAAGGTCACTTTGTGGATACTTGTTCTTTATTGTCAAATCAAAGCCTATTTTCCCTCATATCTGGGACTTCCACAGGTTTAGCGCAGATCATTTTGATACCAGTCTACCCAACCCTTCTTTTATTTCTGTAACCTTAATATCTTCTTAACCAGGCTATCCTTCACATATAGAACATGCAGAAAGCTACCAACTATCTTCTATGTTAAAGTTTCCATTTTCATATTCTAATTTCTTGCTTATCTCAATAGACCTCGGACCTTGCTTGTCAGCACAGGTCACACACCCCTAAATCTTGCATTTCTACACTGTTCATTTAATCCCACCATACAAAACCATTTCCTTGTGAGTAGCATTTCTCCCTCTTTGCTGTTTACACCCTCCAAACAATCTGTTGCTGTTATCAGACCTGAAGAAATAATGAATTCAGTGAATTACACATTTTTTCCCTGTGTCAGCAAGCAGATGGCAAAATTCTCAAACTCATTCATCATTTGAAATTATATTGGAAGAGCCTTCAGCTTTGCTGTGTGGGAGCTACATGAATGACAGACATTCTGCACATCCACATTATCAGCTGAGTTAACTCCATGGTTAAGTCCTGTGTCCCACTTCCCCAGCCATCAACACTACAAAAACATTCATTTTCTCCTGAAAAATTGCAGTTTGGTAAACTAGCTTTATCCTAAGGAAAAGCTTTGCTCTAACTCAGGGATAGTTTATTTAAGAACAATTTACAACAGTCAATATGGGTAAGATAGCATCAGATCTGATTTCCTACACTCTACTTTGCCAATAGGATTTGGCTGCAAACTGGTTTATGTACCTTGAAGTTCCATCCCAGCTACTCAACACATAAACTCAGTATTATGTGAGAAAAACAATGTTCTAGTGGACTGCAACTCAGCTGTCTTATCATTTCAGACACTGCAATGAAAACAAAAGTGCTCAAAATAGTATTTATACCTTTGGGCCACGGGGAGCTCAGAAAGAAATCAAAGAAGGTTCAAGGTTGTCTCATATAAGGCATATATGGCTTTACTACTGCTAAGTTTACAGAGCTTTGAACAAAGTGGATACAACCTCTTTGCATCACTTCACCTCAAGTGCAGGCATTTAATATTGTAGACATAGCCATTAAGCCTCAAATGTTTTGTGTAATTTGACAGTGTAGCTCCTAGGGTGAAACAAGAGCAACTTCCCTGATCTTCCACTGATAGAAAGTAGTTGGGACAGCACTGGGAGCATGCAAGAAGGCGTATGTGATGTTTTGGACTTTTACTCATCCAGAAGCAGAAGAGCAAGCCTGTACTTTCTAAGGTGACTTCTGAATCAGTATAACTGGTTAGGACTGTGCCCAAAGATGCAATGGAGTCTTTAAAGAGCTTCATTAATAAAAAATCAATAAAGCATGAATAAATCACGATGT
>NW_009921269.1:65787-72009 GCF_000696875.1 Nestor notabilis | reverse complement strand
TGAAATATAACAGCTACTTTCCATGTCTAAGCATATTACAAATTGCTCGTAAATCTGATGCTGTGGTGTTTACAGCAACCTCCAAGTTTCAGCAGCCTGGGTCATTCTAAAGAGAGATTTTTTTAAAGGTTAATGAATAGAATGAAAAAGACACCAGTAATCTCAGAGTCTAGATCTTCAGTGCCGACTCCTATAGTAAAATTTAAACTCATGAATTTTGAGGGAGAGGGATTCCCTAATACGCATGCGGAGATTTGTTCATCATAAAACAGGACACTCAGGAACCAGTCTTAAACTAGGGAACCAATAAATCTTTTGTTGTAAAAGAATGTATCTCAAATCCAAAATCAGTCTGGGAGTTGCATTATCTGGCGCGATTAGGGATTATCCTGAATCTCTTCAGAAAACACAATATCTAAGATCTTTTCCTTGGGCAAGCAGTGAAAGAATTTATTTATTTATTCTAAATTGCCTTTCATGCTTTGTCTCATTATTTAGAGCAAGCCCTTACAAAATGCAAACCCCAACCTGATTCTTTTCCTTCTCTAAGGAGTCTGAACCTGCTTCTCAAGAAGTTAACTTCCTAGTTCTATGCCATGTACAGGTCAACATTTCATCAGTATTTCCTTAGCC
Source organism: Nestor notabilis (assembly GCF_000696875.1). Classification (NCBI taxonomy): domain Eukaryota; kingdom Metazoa; phylum Chordata; class Aves; order Psittaciformes; family Psittacidae; genus Nestor; species Nestor notabilis. The sequence goes on along the minus strand of NW_009921269.1, from coordinate 71,376 downwards.
AGTGACTTTTTAGCATAAAGTATAGAAACCTTACTTAAAGAAAGAACTTGATTGAGGTATAAACACTAACTATAAGGTTACAGAATTATGTTCATCCTCTTAGGTTTAGTAAATCCTATCCACTGCTTTGTTGATACGCTGGAGGGAAGGGATGCCATCCAGACGGGCCTTGACACACTTCTGAGGTGGGCTGATGCCAGCCTCATGAAGTTTAACCAAGACAAGTGCAAGGTCCTGCACCCGGGTCGGGGCAATCCCAGGCACAGCTACAGGTTAGGTGGAGAAGAGATTCAAAGCAGCCCTGTGGAGAAGGACTTGGGGGTGCTGGTCAATGAGAAACTTAACATGAGCACATGAGCTTGCTTCAGTGTGCACTTGAGCCCAGAAAGCCAACTGTATCCTGGGCTGCATCAAAAGAAGCATGACCAGCAGGTCAAAGGAGGTGATCCTGCCCCTCTGCTCTGCTCTTGTCAGGCATCACTTGGAGTATTGTGTCCAGTTCTGGTGTCCTCAACATAAAAAGGACAGGGAACTGCTGGAGCAAGTCCAGAGGAGGCCACGAGGATGATCAGGGGCTGGAGCACCTCCGATATGAAGACAGGCTGAGAAAGTTGGGGCTGCTTAGCCTGGAGAAAAGAGGCTGTGTGGAGACCTCAGAGCAGCTTCCAATATCTGAAGCGGGCCTACAAAGATGCTGGGGAGGGACTTATCATTAGGGACTCTAGTGGTAGGACAAGGGGTAATGGGTTCAAACTTAAACAGGTAAAATTTAGATTAGATATAAGGAAGAAGTTCTTCACAGTGAGGGTGGTGAGGCACTGGAATAGGTTGCCCAAGGAAGTGGCGAATGCTCCATCCCTGGAGGTGTTCAAGGCCAGGCTGGACTGAGCCTTGGACGACATAGTTTAGTGCGAGGTGTTCCTGCTCATGGCAGGGGGGTTGGAACTAGATGATCTTAAGGTCCTTTCCAACCCTAAATATTCTATGATTCTATAAGCCATGGAAACTTATACTGCTTCTCGCTCACAGGCATCTATACTCTCTTGTTGTTGGTGAACCAAACTGTACTTTGTAAGTTTGGTGACATTGGTTCAAAACTGAAACTAGCCTGCTGAGACAAGTATTCTGATCCCTAAATTAATGTGTTAAAAATGGGATACTGTAGGGTCTGGGGGCAAGGGAGTGTTTTGGTTTCGTTTGGTTTTTTATTCTAAGATAAGTTAGAGAAGGAATGTCTTTTCTGTGATTCTGTGACAGGACTTAGACATAAAAAAAATGTGGTTGTTCCTACTTTCAACTCTGGGTCACTTCTGCCCAAGGTGAAACAGAACTCTAATTTTCCAAGAAACTTGCTGAAATTGTTAATATCCATAGGCTTCTATGTCACCTAACTTCTACACCTGAGCTGGCTCTACATGATTAAGGGATTTTTTCAATTGCAGTTGTCAAAGCTTGTCATTAAGGGTGAACACAGGAACTATGGAGACTCAGAACTGCTCATAAAAGCAGATTGATTAGATTCTTCTATCTTCTATTAATCTAGAACTCAGCATCCTGCAAAAACTTACTTCAGTGACTTCTTTCAAAGTCTGAGACTTCAACATCCTTTAGAAAGTCCTAGGAAGAAATCCTGCCACCTACAGTACGTACTTTTTATTAGCAGAGTTACAAATACTCACAAACAAAAGGATTTCATCAAATTACATGCCGTTGGATCAAAACTACTAAATCAATAAACCATTGTGTTAAAAAATAGAAAATTCTTCAGCAAAATTTATGTCAAAGAGTCAGCATTGTTTCCATCAAAACAAGCAATCAAATGAATGTAACAAACACACCACAATCTTTATGAGCTTCCATTTACAACTGATTTATTCATGTTTAAAAATGCGGGTTCGCAATGTAGCTCCATTATGCCCTGAAAGACATTGGTAAATCAACAATTCACGGTAGTAATAAAAGCAAAACTTTTAATATATTCATGAAACTTTCCCCATAAGTTTTACAATTTTTTTAAGCTTACATTTTTGAGACTTTCTAAGTATCTGAAAAAAACCCACCAATGTCATTAAGAAAAACTGGGGTTTTGCTGGTCAATGGTACAAGAAGGAGAAAGGACTATAATGTGACGGGAAAATTCAGCACTCAATCAGTTAAAGACTTCAGGAAAGTCTGGGCATAAATGTAAACTCATTAATATTTCCACTAGCATGATCAGATCATTAGATGTCCACCTGTTTGAGTATTTTGCTGCAGGGGTTTGGGACTTAAGTTTGAAAACCTTTGGAAAGGGTAGAAAACTGTAGAAAATGTCTTTATTCTGAGAGAGACTCCTTACTTATGTGAGTAAGGAATACTCATAGGAGGAGGTTTTTCAGGTTTTATATTTTCACACGTATTAATGACACTTTCAGAGGACTGAAAATCCTCACCTGATGTCATAGCAGAAACTGATTATATGGGAACTAAACCTGAAGATCATTTTCTCTTCTAATTCTCCTCTTCTTTCTTCCTGAGGACATGAGAACTGATGAAAGAGATTAAATGGGTTTAGTCTCACTTTGCTGAGCAACTGTTAGGGATTCCACATTTTACTGTTGATATTAAACGTTTGTCAATGAAAGAGGAAGGTGACAGAGCACTGTCCTTGAGGGATTAATGGATAATTTAAGAATAATTATCCTTCCAATTCACAAGGCTGAAGGAAGAAACATCTTTTAATCAAATAAGGAAGACTTGGTTAGTTATTTGACAGTGTTTTGTTGGCTTAGGCTAGACTGCATCACAAAGAATCTGTAGTAGTATAACATTACAAAGTAAAACACATGCAAGATCAACCAAGATAATCCAGAATTTTTATTGACTCTAGTTGGAAGCAGATGCTTAGAAGAAGTTGTGAAGAATTAAAAATAGACAGATGGGGGAAAAAATGCAGCCTCTGCATTTAGCTACATCCTGGTTTTCAGCAAATAACACTGTTCCTGCAGCACAGTATGCTGCATTCTTCATGATTCTTTCTGGCATTAATGAGAATATACCCAAACGCAGTTTGATAAACAGAGGCATATCACCCCTTTTGTAAGTCTTGCTAAATTCTGAATTCAGAGAAAAAAGCAACAGGTGGTTATTTTTCCACAAAACCATCTAAAATGAGGAACTGTTTGGTCCAGGAGAACTGCGCTTAATCTCTCATTCTGCAGCTCAGCATAACTGGCAAGTGAATAAGCAGTGGAGAATAAAGTGAATAAGAGACATGGAGACATTCCTACCCAGTCTTTATACCTAAGTCTTTAGATGTTCTTTAGTAATATTTCACCAGAGTTTTGTGAAATTAATGCTCTGAGAAAATGTTTAGTTCTTATTGCATCAGCCCTTACAATGGAAAACTCTTGCAATGGAAAATTTCATGAGCACAACTTAATCTAGTTTAATTATTTGATACAGAATTTTTTTGTACAGCACTGTTTGTTAGATTGAATTAGACCCTGACTTGCTATGCATGTTTTGCATTTTTCTTTGAATTTTTGGGGGGGAAGATTTAAAACTCTTTAGCCTTAACTGGGCATATTTATAAGGAAAATCAACAGGCTTATGTTAAACTCCTTGATACATTCACTGGTTTTCAATTCACTGACTTCCTCACTATATTTCCATCCTTCTGAAATCCAGTTCTAAACCAAAAGCACCAAGGAAAGAACAGTGAAATATTTAATAATTTCCTAAATTTTGTCAAGGAAAATATTCTGTGCTTCTGAAAGTGTTTATGTCAGAGGCTTTGGAGAGATTTCAGTTGGGTTTGTCACACAGTCAAGAAAATCAAACTGCTTCAGTTTTCCACAGTAAATGAAACATTCATCTGAATGCTCAAAATCATAGAATCAGAGAATCATAGGATAGTTTGGGTTGGACCTTCAAAGGTCATCTTGTCCAAACCCCCTGCAATGAGCAGGGACATCTTCAGCTAGATCAAGTTGCTCAGAACCACATCCAGCCTGGCCTTGAATGTCTTCGGGGATGGGGCATCCACCACCTCTCTGGACAACACGTGCCAGGGTTTTACCACCCTCATCGTAAAAATCTTTTTCCTCACATCCAGCCTGAATCTACCCTCTTTTAGTTTAAAACCATCACCCCTCGTCCTATTGCAACAGTCCCTGCTAAGAAGTCTCTCCCCATCTTTCTTACAGGCCCTTTTTAAGTACTGAAAGGCCACTAATGTTACAATTAACATTCTATTTAATGGAATGGTTAACAGAATCTGAACGTTTGAGGTCCAAAACTATCAACCCTTGCTCCAGGCAACTCTAAGTTCTATGAATATGCAAACTGCACTGTAAGCTAAACACTTCTTTTATAATTCAGGAAATGAATAGTGTAGAGAAAGCTATGTAACATGCAGGGTGCACTAGAGGAAGAGGAGACACTTGCTCTTAATTTAAGGTAGCACTGTCTTGGATCTAAATCTCTACCAATTTTTGGAAGAAGCAGAAAAATTACATAAAGCTACTTTTCCTTCCCCATTTGACTGATACCAAGCTTACCTAATACCCAAAAGAAAAGGTGTTTGTCCAATGAATTGGGTTAGGGTTAGGGACAGACTCCATCTGTCATCTTTCTGAAGGATTCAGTGAGTGCACTGCTCACCTTCAGACACCAGCACCTAGGAATGTTTAAATTTCTTCATCTTCATGTCTTTAGAGCTCAATTACCATCCCTAAAATGTGTTAAATCTGTCTTAAATATACATTGGAATACATGCATAATGATTGTGAGGTCTTTGGACACCATGATAATGAGATCCATAAAAATACGAAGTCTACAGAAGTGCCTCAGCTATTTTCTCTCCTTACATGCTCCAGAACTTCATTAATAAATATTAATGTTATTTTAATACTTAAATATGTTCTACTGTGTATTTCTTATACTTTCTGCCTTGGCATCTAAGCTTCCCTTAAGGAATTATAATGAATTCCTGAAGACTTCCTCAGCATATTGTCTCAGACCAAGCAAACTATCATTATTCCCTATTTTACTGTTTCTTCCTCTATATCCACAATATCCCATCTAGAGTACAGGTAATTGATAGCTGGTTCATTCAATTAGAGCTGTGCAGTTTGCTGAATGTTGTCTTATAACATTTAGACAACTGAACAGGAAAAAGCACAGAATATAAAAAACCTTCTTTTTTATGCATTCATAATAAAATACTGAACATATTCCTTAGAATTTATATTTAGTAATTGTATCTAGAACTGTTCTGCTACTAAGCAGCTCTTAGGATCTTTTGCTCTACAGAATGACCTGAAAAACTATTTATTTTCTTAACAATTGGTTATTTCTTTCTAATTTTTAAAATTAATTGCCTCTATTTCTTAGATATCATTAAAAATGAAGGGTCCTGTTTCCAGGTTGATGTGAGGCTGTACATAAAAACTTTCCAAGCTGCGTGGCTAAGATATACTTTATTTGTGTCCATATTATTACAAAGATCTGTAACAAATTTTTATTTCTTCAAATTAAGCAGTTATGATAGCCCAACTGTTCATGAATTTAGTCAAAAGTTTAATGAATTGTTAATTTTACAATACT